>NW_025335941.1:32363575-32491412 GCF_004798865.1 Varanus komodoensis
GAGGATTGGAAAAGGTCAGTTTACATTCCCATCCCAAAGAAGGGCAATGCCAAGGAATGTTCAAACTACCACACCATTGCACTCATTTCACATGCTAGCAAAGTTATGCTCAAAATCCTACAAGCTTGGCTCCAGCAGTATGTGGACCGAGAACTACCAGAAGTACGGGCAGGATTTCGAAGAGGGAGAGGAACTAGAGATCAAATTGCCAACATATGCTGGAACATGGAGAAAGCTAGGGAGTTCATGAAAAAATCTACTTCTGCTTCATTGACTATGCTAAAGCCTTTGATTGTGTGGATCACAACAAATTGTGGCAAGTTCTTAAAGAGATGGGAGTACCAGACCATCTTATTTGTCTCTTGAGAAACCTATATGCAGGTCAAGAAGCAACAGTGAGAACTGGACCCAGAACCACTGATTGGTTCAAAATTGAGAAAGGAGTTCAGCAAGACTGTATACTGTCACCCTTCCTATTTAACTTATATGCAGAGCACATCATGAGAAAGGTGGGGCTAGATGAATCACCAGTTGGAATTAAGATTGCTGGGAGAAATATCAACAACCTCAGATATGCAGATGATACCACTCTCATGGCAGAAAGTGAAGAGGAACTAAAGAGCCTCTTGATGCAGGAGAAGGAGGAGAGTGCAAAGTTGGCTTGAAACTCAACATTAAGAAAACTAAGATCATGGCATCTAGTCCTCTCACTTCCTGGTAAATAGATGGGGAAGAAATGGAGGCAGTGACAGATTTCATTTTCCTGGGCTCCAACATCACCGCAGACAGAGACTGCAGCCAAGAAATTAAAAGACATTTGCTCTGGGAAGGAAAGCTATGGCAAATCTAGACAGCATACTAAAAAACAGAGACATCACCCTGCCAACAAAAGTGAGTATAGTCAAGGCTATGGTTTTCCCAGTTGCAATGTATGGCTGTGAAAGCTGGACCATAATGAAGGCTGAATGCCAAAGAATTGAGGCCTTTGTGGTGCTGGAGAGGACTCCTGAGAGTCCCTTGGACCACACGGCGATCAAACTGGTCAGTCCTAGAGGAGATCAACCCTGACTGCTCTTTAGAAGGCCAGATAGTGAAGATGAAACTCAAATACTTTGGCCACCTACAGAGAAGGAAGGACTCCCTGGAAAAGAGCCTAATGCTGGGAACAATAGATGGCAAAAGAAGAAGGGGACGGCAGAGGATGAGGTGGCTAGATGGAGTCACTGAAGCAGTTGGTGTGAGCTTAAGTGGACTCTGGGGGATGGTGGAGGACAGGTAGGCTTGGAGGAATGTTGTTCATGGGGTCACGATGGGTTGGACACGACTTCACAACTAACAACAACAACAATATTATAACAAGTCTAGGGAGGTTTAATTAAAAATAGGCAAGTGGGGAGGATAGATTGGTGTTGAAGTGATTGCATTAAATAAGGTAGAACACTCAGAACTGCCATTATCTCTCTGAATGTGGAGAAGGGTCATGATTAACAGGATCTCAAGGTACATTGAGCAATGAGCATCTATAAATTTAAGTTTATGGAGTGGGTTATATACACTTAAAATGAGTGTGATGCCTTGAATTGTTTGGACTTTACATAGTTTGTGGGCCCTTGCAAGGTTCCCAGTCATGCCATCCTTGAAGCTAGGCCTGACTGGGCAACAATCACAGGAAATAGACATTTCTTTCAAGACTTCCTGGAACCACCTGGTTGGCCTCTGATAGGAAGATGATGCCAGACTAGATGGACCTTTGTTCTGATTAAGTCTCTTCTTACTTTGACTTTAAGTTGTGAAACAGGATTATGAAAAGTGAAGGCTGTGAGCCTAAAGTGGCCTGCAAGCCATTTCACTAGCTGATCTCCTTGCACTTGAACTATGGCGGCACTGCCAGATGCCTCTCTATCTCTGATTAGAGATAATGGAGATACTATTTGGCTAATAAGAACAAAAGGCATCTTACCCTTATTCCCTATCCCTAATCAGAGAATAGAGATAGGGAGATTCTCTTGCTTGCCCCAGAAGGGAGTGTGTATGTGGTTGGGGGCTGGCATTGTTGGACATTCTAATCTCAGATCTTGAACATTTTATTGAATTGACACCTGATATTTTTGGTGTGGCTTTTAGGTTTTTGTTTGTGAAAGCACTGAAGAATCATGGCTCCACCCACCAATCATTGCCTGTTAGCTGTTGGGGGATTGTGGTGGTGGATATTGTGAGTACGCAACAGTTTTGACTGTGGCTATGTACCATGGTAAGGCTAGAGGTACAGCTGATCGTTAAAATGGCCGTGCTTTGATGAACAGCAGTGCTGCCTCACTCATTTGCAACTGACTTTTCAGATATGGTGTGGATTGCAGGAATGTCTGGGTGGCCTTGGATCATTAGACATTCCAAATTCTCCTGACTGGAATGTATTTTTGGGTGTTGGATGAGAGGTGAACGTAAAGATCTTACTCTCAATTGAATGAGGTTACTGATGTCAAACAGCAAATCTGGATATCTAGAATTCCTCTATGCTAAGCTCTAATTGAGATAATGAAGAAGGTGATACTGGACCTAGAACTATGAAAAGATTAGCAAACAAACAGGGCATAATCTCCACAACAGAAAAGAACTTAGTTATCCTCAAGAGATGGATTGCTATCCCTGCTTTCCATCCTCCCAGAGCTAGATCAAATGCAATCAGATACCATTCCTATACAGAAGCACATTCAAGTATTGAAGTAACATATTCCCACCACAGCAGTAGAGATGCACAAAGGCAGAGCACAGGATAAATAGAGAAATGATATCAGGATGTATTTTGGAAGACATAGAACAAGGATGTGCATCAGACTGAACTGATGGCAAAAGCCTGTTAGATTGGATACTTCTAGTGCTTTCTGAGATGAAGTGGACATCCATACAAAGTAAACAGAGCTGCAGCTGAACCCTACTTGAGATTTGCAACTCATCTTCAGAAAGTTAGGCACTGTGGCTATATGTCTACCATTTTCATACAAAATCCAGGAGACAGAAAGGGCAGCAAGGCACTCAATTCCACAAAATGTGTGGATTTCCCTTTCCTGGTAATGCAGAACAGCTTTCCTTTTGATCCTCTTACTACTTAAGCCACTTTTATACTAACATTTTCAAAAGAATGTTAAACAAGGAACACATGACCTTTTTATATATATCTTCAAAATGCCATCCTTACCAGGAATAGAAGAACCATCATCAACAACAACAACAACCAACTGCTAATCTGAAATTCTGAGGCTTGTAGCCCTCAGAAGAGCAACTATTTTTCAAATTTCACCAAATTCTGGCAAGAAAGAAAAAATTATCAGCAAATGCCTTAAAAAAAAAAAATAAACATGTGCAGCCGGTACAGAGCACAAAAAAAACTGCACTCATATTTCTTAGATTAACTAGTATAATTATCTGTAAGGGACTAGGGCAGTTTCAAATGCTATCTACTTCTCCAAGCCCATCCCCCCAAAAAGTTAGAGCAGTTCATTATTTTCCTATTATATTCAGTGAGTGGCACAAAGCCCCCAATTTCCAAATCTATGCTAACGTTCACCACTAGGTACACACCTCTAATATTTAGACATGACTTTGAAAATACAGATTGGTGTAGCAAATGCATTGTGCAAATGCACTATTACTAATATTAGTAAATTCCTTCTTTCATTTCCAGTTTTCAGTGGAAGCCAGCCAGATTAGATTAAAGGTAGCAGTTACTTTAAAATTCTCTTTAAAGTAACTTAAAGAGAATTTTCTCTTCCACTTGTATTCTGCTGCCGCTGCTGCTTCTATTCTTCTTCCTCCTCTTTTGTTAAGGGGCTGGCTGGTATTGAAAGTCCTGAGCAGAAACTTGTCTGCTAAAAGATACAGAAAAACCTTCTAAATCAAATTAACATTTACCCCCTTGTTATTACTAATTTATAAATCTGGGTTATTATGTTCCATGGACTAGTAGAATATTATGCCCCAAGAGCCTCTTTCTGGGAATGAAACTATTAAAGTAAGCAAACCGTAATGAACTTATTGTAATTGGATTATTTGTTCAAGATCCTAGGGGTCTTTTCATTGACTTTAGTATAAGCTGCTAGAGTTGATTTCTCTCTGCTACTTTCAGCCAAAGCAGCTATTTTAAATTATATTTTTCCTGAATGGGATGCTACATCAATGCTCTAATGGAGAACAGTATTTTTGTCACACTGTGCATGCAGTTGCCTCTAGGAAACATGTTTTTTTCCTTTTATGGGGAAGAAGGGCAGAGGTAAATATGACAGTCATGCCTGCAGTAGAAACTCAAGTGTTATTCTTGTTCTGCCTCTTAGGGGCAAACATGAAATTTGTCCTGTTCACAAATTATGGGAGAACATCCCGTTTGAAATCCAAAAACATCCAGTAGCATAATTCTCAAACAATCTTCATAATTTCCAAAGCTTGCATTCATATTTGGAAGTGCACACTTCTAAAAATGTACATTCCTCCCACCCCTGTGCACAAAAATAAATTGTGGGTTCACACTTTTGCCTGCTGGAAGGCTAAAGCGTGGGAAAGTGTGCATGTATTTCCTATTAAGAAACAACAAAAATGTTTTGTTCTTCAGATGCAAGAACAAAGCTAAACAATGAGTGAGATGGGAAACAGATAACCTTGTTGAGTTCAAGCAATGCCTCTTGTCTCATCCCCTATTCAGTTTCAATTTGCATTCCTCATAGTTGTGGAAGAAGATTTGCGTACAGACATTAAATTCTTCCATTTCCCTAGATTGGGCCAGAATTCCTGTTTTGGCAAAAAAAGCCTTGGGACATGCATGCGGCCATTGGTACTTGCATGGAGAACATTGGCTTAAATGTGTGAACAGTGTGAGTTTGTGGCTGATGCATGACTAAGCAGAAGGGTCCAGATTAGCCAGCATGGCATCATTGCCTCCTTCTTGCATAGTCTTTCAGTGAATCAGTATGGTCTAGTGACAATCAGTCCCAAGATTCCTAGCTTCTAGATCAATAACTCTAATGAGTCAGGAAATGTGCTTGGCTGCAGATTAATTTGAATAAATTATTATCAAACCTAAGGCTTTAAAAAATAATTTACAGAAGGAGAAAATGTTAGCTACAAAAAATAAAAATACATCTTTTCTCATGTTCTTTACCTTGGCAGGGCTTTGATTAAAATGTGAATTAAACAACCCTAATTAAATCTCCAAAAGAATCATCTTAATAATATCTGTAACAACTGTTGCCGGATAGGAAGACCACATACCCAGCATAAAAATCATGCAAGCTGATGGCAATTAACATTTAACCCATACATTCTGTACGTTAATTAACATTTTGAAGATCCCTGTTATTTGGATTCATTTCTTTGGCTGAAAACTGGGGCCCTAACAAACCAAACAATAGCTAAGAGACAATATGCAGCTGCATTCCCCAACCTGGTAGCATCCAGGTGTTTCAGATTACAACTTCTGTCATCACCAGCTCAGACACAGTGGGCAGGGAGGTCCTCCCATGGGATGGAATGAATCTCTCATTTCAAGTGGTAGACCGAGAAAGGTGGCAGCGTGCCCATGCCCTCCCACCACCAGAGGATGGTAGAAATGAGATGATGAGGAGGAGGGTGGACATGGCATATGTGTGTCGGGGGATGAAGGCAGGATGTCTTACACTGGCCTGGATGAGTTTTATAGAACAAAGAATGTGGAGGTCACCAGACAGAGCAAGGTTGATCTAGAGTGAAGGGCTCTGGAAAAAGCACAGTGCAGCTGCACATGTTTGTCGCATTAGCAAGAATTCATGCGCAGAGTATAGTCCATCTCATCTTTATGTGCAACTACAGGTGCAGGCAAGGAAAGGCATGTCGCATACAAAGGTCTTGTCCCATATGCATCTAACAATAAGCTGACTTCTTATTGTAATCATTCTTTCCTGAAACCAGTTAGCTATGCATTTCTATGGTAATGAATACACTGAAAAAAGAGGCACGGGATCATTTGGACCTCTGCACATTGGCCACACCTGTTTGTCAGACTGAAATAGCATGAATCAGAATGAGTAAAGGGAAGCAGTCTGCCACATGGTGCTAACAAGGCACAGCTGATCTTTTCCTTGCTGTAATTATGAGGGGAGAGGCAGCCAGATGTATATTTATTGAATGCCAGGCTGGCAGACACAGAGGAATTAGATTCTTGTGAGAGATTCCTCATCAAAAAGAAAATGGACTGAAATTTGGCCAACATGGCAGCAAGCAACATTTAAGAAGCATCACTGATATTATTACAAGATGGAAGCAGAGAAGATAGCTACATGAATAAACTTGCACAATTTTGATTGTTAGATTCACAGCTTTTGCAAAATAAAAAAACCCATATCTGATGGTTAGCCTATCAAACATGTCTGGATTCATATGATACCATGGAAAGTGACATCAAAAATACTCTAAATGGGGTTGGTTTCAGATGAAGTCAAGTAACATGGTTAACTTAAGGCCATATATGACTTGTTCCATTGATTTCTATCTTTATAAGTTTAAGTAATTTACTGTAAAAACTTATGTAGATCAGGCAAAGAGCCAATTGGAGGACCTATGACATGCACCAGTCAAAGCTGAAAGAAGTGGGAAGAGTTTTGTTTTGACACAGATTGAACTTTCTGCCCAGTGGAATCTTTATTTTAAATCACCTCATTTAAAGCAATGGTGTATTATCTACATCATCTCCATAATAATTGGTATAGATAATCTAAGCCTATCTCAGGATAATGGATAGGCATGAGTAACACTTCTGTTTGGTTCAGTTTTTGAGAAAAACTTACAAAAATTCTCAAATTGAATCATATTTTGGATGAAAAGTGCTTGAAGTTTTAGGTGTGGGAGAATTGTAACTGTCAAGAGATGCAGCTAGATAGCCATCTGTTAAGGATGCCTTAACTTGGAGTCCTACCCTGAGCAGGGGGTTGGACTGGATGGCTTTATTGGCCCTCCAGCTCTACTATTCTGTGATTCTATGAAATAAAAAAAGTCATGCTTGGCAGAGCATAACTTTGACACTAAAGGCATAATTGCAGGTGAGTTGAGATAGACAGAAGATCTAAACTCACAGCATGCCCCAGCCAGAATAGCACAAGGCTATACAGTATGAGCAATGTGAGTATACATTTTTCTGAATAGAGTGCATTACTCACTGCCTTATCATCTTCCTTCAGTAACTAAAGAAAAGCCACTGGGGGGTGGGGGTGTTTGTTGTTGTTGTCTCTATCTTTTTATAGGTTTCTAAGAACAGATAATCATAGATGTCATTTCAGCTTCTTAGAAGCACACTCCTTAGTGTTCATGCTACTTGGAAATGTCAGCCAGGTGTTTTACAAACAAACTCTATCATTTCTCTCCCATAATAAAGCAACTGTGATGTGAGGAAAAGAGATGCATTCTGATGTCAGGAGATTTAAACTGTTCCAGAAACAACCTTGCTTTGATCAAGGTCATATACACCCCATGCTGTCTTAAAGCTGGAACATTTAGATAAACCTGAGAATTAGGCTTCACACAATCATCACATTGCAAAAAGAGACTAGAATCAAGCAAGATGTATCATACATAAAAAATACATAAAAATAGTGATGCTAGTTCCATGTGTTTGCTCTAATGATTCTACAAAGACTGATTCTTAGCATTCAAAACTAGGAATGTATGGATTTGGCAAAATCTATTCCTTCTAGAGGATCTGTGTTTCGCAGATTATGAAGAGTCTTTTGCTCTGTCATTCTCTCATTGACAGGATTGTTTTTTGTACCAGAATATTGTTCATTTTTGCAAATGTGCATTTGCACTAATACCTGCTTGTGCAAAGCACATTTATACAAATCCCACCAAAAAGTTTTTTTTTAAACCAAAAAAGTCTACAAGTTTGTGCTGCAGAATCCACAGGCCAGCTTCAGAGAAAACCAAACTCATTTGGTTCCATTGAAGATGTATCTGAAATCCTATTCCAAGTGTAAACTCTCCTTCAAAATTTCCATTTTCTCATTTCCATGTGTCCATAATTGAGGGGACTGTCTTGCCTAATGTCTCATTAGTTGTTCAAAAGATGTGCAATGCCTCTTCTATAAAAAGAACAATATCCATAACATTCTCAGCTTGAAACCTCAATTTATTTTTAATTAAGTGTAAGTGGCCCTAAGCAAAGGAGGAGTTTGTCTAACTGAATTCCTCCAGCAGGAACTGCTACTATGGCTAAGAGATGAAAAGAAATCCAAGCAAATATTTGCTAATTATCACACTGGAGATTTGTCTTTGACATCTTCCAGTTCCGATGTTAGTGGGCCATCATTTTGAATTACAGGCATGTTTTTACTTAATAATAGAGCCATTTTCAGTTCTAACAAGATTAAAATTCTCCAAAGAAGTTTACGAAGCTGAACAGATCTCCAAGACAGGGAGAAGATAAATGAGCTGCATCACCTCTGTTCAATCTGTTTATTTCATGCCAGTATCTTCTTCATTCCCACTGCTGATGACAGAGGTAAAGGTGTTGCCATGATCCTTGGCACATGAATCTCCTAGCTATGGTTTTCTGAGACACTTTACATGTTATGCAGTGGCAGCAAAATATATTTCCTGCTACATATACCATCAGAAGGAGAGTTGGCCATCCTTCTAACATTTGCCCTACAGTAGAAAAAGACAACTCTGGTTGATACGGTTTTACTTGTGAACACTGAATTTCCTTGAATTTTCATCTCTAAGATGGGCCCTGATTTGTTCATTAAAAAAGAAAAAACCCTAAGGAAATGTGTATAAAATTGTCTAATTTATGCATGTAGTCCTCATGCCATTTGGAAAAATCAAGTAAGGGCTACATAATTTTCTGGACTTAATCTAAGCAAAATGGCCAATTTTATGCAAATAACATGACAATTGTATGCTTTGTAGGGGCTGATTTGTGCAAAGCACACAAAATACCATGTGTGTGCTTTGCATTAATTGTATAAAGGTATAAGGTAAAGGTTTCCCCTTGACGTTAGGTCCAGTCATGCCTGACTCTCGGGGGCGGTGCTAATCTCCGTTTCCTAGCCGAGGGAGCCAGCGTTTGTCTGCAGACAGTCTCTGTAGTCATGTGGCCAGCTTGACTAAACACCGAAGTGCACAGAACGCTGTTACCTTCCCACCAAAGTGGTACCTTTTTTTTTTAATCTACTTGCATTTGCATGCTTTCGAACTGCAAGGTTGGCAGGAGCTGGGACAGAGCAATGGGAATTCACCCCATTGTGCAGATTCAAACTGGAGACCTTTCAATCACCAAGTCCAGCAGCACAACAGTTTAAACCACTGTGCCCCCTGCATCCATTAATTGTATACATTCCAGCAAATTTATTTATTTATTTATTTATTATTTTATTTTATTTTATTTTGTTAAGCATGAACTGTGGATCATCTCAGAGATGGAAGTTCATGAAAAACACCCTGAATCAGCCCACTTCCAGTCATCAGTTCAGAAATGGGCAGGTAGTCAATCGCACTTAAATGAGCCAGTCTTCCCAGTGTCAGCACATCCCTATAATCCATATCCAAGCTGTAACCAAGTCCTTCTCCTTCTCCTTCAACGTTTAACAAATTTCCCTTTCATTCACATTCAGATGATAAGCAAACCTCTAAGCCATGTACACTGCAAGTAGCACCTCTTTCTTTATCAAAAAGAAAAAAGCATTTTGTGGCACCTTAAAGACAAACCAATTTATTTTGGAATAAGCTTTTACAGACAGTGTCTGCTTCATCAGATGCATGAAGTGTTATCCTTGTGGGGGGGACTTTTGTCTTTGTTCAAACCACAGGAAATGGAATTGTGTTTTTTATTAATTGCGCTTCAACAATTTTGCAGGGATATCTGTATTTGCAGTTGTCTGGTAAGAAGCAAGGTCACTGATGGATGGTCAGATTCTAGCATCTATCTGCATTTTCCTGCCACAATAAGTACATGGGACCCAATGCAAATCTTAAAAGCCCCTATCACACATACTGCATTTAATATAGACTAAAAACAAGAATAAAAGACATTCTGTAATTTGCTCAGAATGTTGTGGGAGTTTAATGTATTCTACCATTGAATATAGCCTTTTTTCTAATGTCAAGTTTGTGGCCATTTGTTCTTTTGTGTAGAAACTAGGTTGTTTGTCCTATTTAGAATGCAAAAGGGCATCGGTAGATGGACAGGGAGATGGCATTAATCGGTCTGAGTAATAGTGTGGCCAGAGGAAATATGAGCACACAGTTGTGATCTGTGTCTACTACAAGTTTGGTTCCTGTATCTGTATCTGTTTAGCAAAATCTGTTGCTGCTGATGAGCAAGGATTTGTTTGTTTGACTGATTTTTAGATTGGGGAGCTGTCTATAGCAGGCAAGCATAGGCCTACCACCCAAAGCTGAAGTTTAATTGTCCAGGATGGAATATAGGTTACTAATAACATAGCTGAATGGTTTTGGTTGAGAAAAAAGGAGCGGTTAACTAGTTAAAAGGTTAACTAGCGGTGCTCTGTTGCTTTCTTTTCCAGGCCTATCTGGTATTAGACTGGTCCTGTTAATCTGTGTTTTTCACATCACTGCATGAGTATTGTAGTCAGAATTGTTAATCTTTGTCTGATGAGCCTTTAAAAAAATGTGGCTGTTCTATATGATTCGCAGATATGAATCTGGTAGTGCATTCTGGGTGGAAGTTGGAAGGCATCAATGTGTGGGTTTCCATATATACTTAGATGCCCACGGTGTACTCCTACAATAGTTTCTAGAAAGTGAACAAGTTGCATGGACTGGTTTCAATTTAGGTTGATGATGGGGTGAAAGTTCTTAAAGTTTTGGTGGAACATAGTCAGGGCCACCTGTCCATGAGTTCAGATATTAAAAAATAACATCGATTAATCTGAAAGAGGCTTTCAGGGACAGGAGTTGAGAAAGTGTTGTTTTAAGTCTGCCATGAAGTTATTGGCATGTGAATCTCTATGGCAGTGCCATTGATCTGAAGATATATGTATCAAAGCTGAAGCAATTGTGGCCTTTCAACTGACCTTCAGTCCTATCACCTTCGTCCATTTCAATCTTCTCTGGCTGCCTCTGCTAAAACTATTTTTCTTCCTTTTTGCTGTAATTATGTCACATCTCTCCTTAAATCTTTGGGTTGGTGACACATTCAACTTGAACCTTTACAATTCCTCCTGCACCTTGAAAAGCCTGTCACTGTATATCCATCTAAGCCAATCCCTCCTTAACACCTCTTTCAAAAACTTTCCTCCTTCCCTAGTAAGTTTAGAGATACCTTTACTGTTTATATTTCTTTACCCTTTCCTTGTTACTGTCACAGATCCCTAAAATACTCTGTCCCTCTTTTTGCCTGATAGGTTTTGCATCATCAGCCAGTCATATGATGAGTCTTCAAAATCATGGCAAAGTCCTACACTGTGCAGCAATATAGCTGATAAGGAGACAATCTAAGCCGAAAGAAAGAGCTCATTATAGCGTAAGCTCATACATGCAACAGGATTGGAGCTGACATATGATGGAGGCTTAAGGATATCCTTTCCCTATGCTTCTACATTACATACATGCACATACACAATGAAACACACAACTGAGCTTCCAAATTATATGGTAGTTTGATTTATTTTACACTTAGAAAAGGCTGGAAGAACCATGTGAAGGAGGCCATTGTGAACTGGATAGTCACATAGAAAGTTTGGTTCTACGATGAGCACCTGGATCCTATTTGACACACAGAAATACAAGGTGGGAAAGATTCCATTGCCTCAATTTTGGTTTGACAAACTCCTTTAAAAGGCACAATAAACAAGATGTGCCAACTGTATCATACAGAATCATGGAACTACATGCACAGATTTCCATGGAATTTGTTTTGCACTCTTCAACTGTCCTCAATTTTCCTTTCTTTTTGGAATACCAGAAATACCATTACCAACAAATGAATGTTTAAAATGTTATTAGATTGAATTGCAGCCTGAAAGCTTACATATAACTACATATGACTTTTGCTAACTCAGAAGCAATGAGCCTTTTTTAATGTTACTGGACTTTTCCTGTACAAAATTAATGGCACCCTACCTGAATCACCTAGGAATCCTTTATGAAAGTAAATAATCTAGAATGCATTTTAGATGTAGTATGGTTTGATGTGTACTATAAACCCTTTTCAGACCCCTACATTTCATGTATAATCAATAGGTCTGGCCCATGGCAAAGGATAAAATGGTGCACCTCCTGTTCAGTGAAGATAAGCCAACTAGTTAGACAGTAGCAATGGGTCTGCATTGTCCACTGCACTTGAGGCAGCAAGCTAATTTCAGAGCACAGGGCAGGCCGTATCTTGCACTCATCTCCTCCATGTCCCTGTACTTGCTATCTGAAACTACTACCTCACTCTGCCTAATGGTGACACTTGTCTTGATAATCACTGGGAGGGCAGGATCGCACCTGCTGTCCTTCCCTTCTGATCTGCACACCTCGGCTTCTCTGTGCCCACCCTGAAAAGGGCAGGGTTCTGAATTACATATGTAACCACCGAGCCCAATTACACAGGGAGCTTGGGAGCAGGGACACCAGCTGCAGCCCTGCTCCGCTCAAGCTATGACCATTTGTTCTATGTGGAATCTGAAGGAGTCAAAGGCTACATTTCCTGTACATCAGTGTTTCAAAGTCACCAGGAGACAGAGAGGTTAAACAAGGGCCTTCAGCAAGCAAAGCGAAAAACTGTATTCAGCTGAGGTTCACAACGTACACAGCATGTCATTTAATTAACCTTAAAGATTCATTTGTAAATGTCACCATTATAAATTTCCACTTGAAGGTCACAAATTCTAATCCATGTGCTTGATGTTGTTGGTGCACGTGTTCAATTCTAAAAGGAGGAAGTTACAGTTTTGGCTGATGGCCACAGAATATAACTGGATTATTAATCACATCAGATGATGGCATCCCTTTGAGGAGAAATTTAGGAAAATCTGCATGTGATGCATCCTGATCCTCTTTTAAATGATAATTGAAGAAGACACACCCTTTATTATATGTTCTCTGCACTAACTATAAGCTGACAAAACCAGCAGCTTCCTGGGCACACATGAGAAGCTGACCATTTTGGCTGGCCTGACAGCTCAGATTCTGAGAATGAGATGTATGAAGGGCACTTGGCCTATCCCAGCATGGCTGACAGCTCAGTCTCTGATAACACAATGACTGTTCAGACAGACCCAGTTACAGCTGCAGTCCTGGGCCCTGGGTACCCGCCTGTGCCTGCTAGGGAAGAGATTAGTTCAAGGGCAGCCAAGAGACCCAGTCAACCTGCCTGTGGGAATGAAGAAGAGCAACAACATCCTGAGGGAGGGGGATTTAGAGATGGGGAGTCTCTCAGATGGAAAACTCCAGTCTCCTGAGGAGGTGGACCCAATAGTGCACCATCATAGTCGGAGGGTGGCCCAATTGGGAATCCAGAGGGAAAAGCCCAGGCATGCTGGGTTGCACAGCGCTCTTCCCCTCAGGGACAGATGCAGAAGGATTCATAAGCAAAGCCTTGGGTGAAGAGTGCCAGGGGGGTTCAACATTTTGCTTTGTTTATTTTACACTCAAGTCTTTGAGCATAAAGACATTTGTCAAGAAGCACTGGTGAGACTGTTACTGCTTGGGGAGGGGGAGGGGGATACTCAGCTCACAACAAGAGGACGGTGCAAACTTATGCCTCTGCCACTAATGCACTCCAGCTTAGCCTCACCTGAAGCTATCCAGGGATTAGGAGGAAGTCTAGAGTGGGAAGCCTCTAGAGTGGGAAGCCTCCAGAATGCATGTAGGCTGTTCCTGTGAGATGGAGGGAACCATGCACAGTCAATTTCCAGTTTATGCAGACAGTCTACCTGTGCTTTATAGGCTTCTTCCACGCTTTTTTATTTTTCTTGTATGACCTGAGACTTTTCTGATAGGATGGAGTATAAAAGCTTTAAACAAACGAACAAACCTGTCTGTCAACATGTACACAGCTTTGAGGATTTGTAACACAACGGTTGTAGAGAAAGCAGTTTCTTGACTCTCCACATCCAGACTGAATAACAAGAAGGACAGTGCTAAAAAAGGAATGTGGAATGCCCATTTATACATACCACATAAGCCCTGTCCAGGTATTCTTCATATGTGTAGAATCATTGTGTGAGGAGAAGGATTGTTCATCTCCATGCTTCTCCTTACACATGTCCTTCATCCTCAACTCATGGTGGTAATGGTCTGAAGAGGAGAGGCTCCTGAAATCATGGAGCCTCTTCACATAAGCCAGGATTGTGAAAAATCAGCATCCCAGCTCCCACGGAGGGCCTCCACAAATGTAGGGGCTTCCACTTCAGGCCCACACAAGTACAAGGTGACAGAAAGACAGGAGGAAGAGGCAGGGCTAAAGCGATCCTTCTCACACATTGATTCTACACAGTTTAAAAATGCCTGAACAGGGCTGCAGACACTGAAATGCAGTGAACCCCACCCAGACTCACTATGCTTCCTGCACTCTACCTCTTTCAGTGTTTCAGTTGAAGACAGCTATGACTATGCTATCCACAGTAATTAATCTAAAGAGGCTGCATATTCATTCTGGGGATATTGCCATTCTTGCAGTGTACCTATTGTGTGGCCCAGCTGTACCCTAGGAAATATAAGGATACATTTCATTTGTTTTTTAATGGCATTTATCAGGTCCATCCCTGTGCTACATGCTCATCTTGGAGAAAAATGCTAGCCCCTAGAAGTCAGAGACTGAGTTTCTGAGTTCACCATGCACAATGAGCAGCGCTGCATGGTATCATGGTTCATGGGCTTTTACCATAATCCATGCAACAGATGATCAGGTGGTTTCTGCTTTATCATGGTTTCCCTTGTCTCTACTCAGTCCTCATGCAGTTGGCATGTATTCCATAAGTTACCATAATGTCTGTAATTGAATCCCAAATTGCATCATTTCCTGCCTATGTTACTTACCTTTTCCTCATTGATCCATACATAGAGGCCAGAAAGCAGCTGTGGCTCCTGTAGTTGCTGCTTTTTCCAAGGGACTCTGTGGTAGTTGCATGCAGGACTGTGGAAACCATGATCCTTACTTCAGACAACATGACAAGTCATGGTGGTACAGAAAAATCATCGAACAAACCATTATCATGTTATCATGGTTTTTAATGACCAGGCTGTCCATGATGAAATATTATGAGTGGGTTCAGACAACACAACTGACCAACAATGGTAAAAAGCACCACATTTACTGAACCCAGTCAGTGAATAGTATAAGGCAAACCATCTTCTGTCTTTTGTTTAAATTGCATTTGAAAAAGCAAGCTCAACAAAGAACAATGTGAGGCCCAAACTGAAGTCTCCAGTGCCTCCTGTGCACTTCAGTCTTCAAAAGGTGCACAAGCTGTTTACCAAAATCTTCCCCCTTTTCAAGTTTCTAACAGTCCTAAACAGTTGTATAGTCCAATTTCTAGTGGTCTATCAGATCAGGGCATTGGGGTGAAAAGTAAGAGGATGCACAAATGCAGCAATGCTAGCTTACCCCTTTTTGAAATAAGTGAGGATCGAAGTCCACTAGGGATGAACACACAATTTTGTTTATTCCATTCTTTCTGTGTTGCAAAGATTGTCAGGAAACCTTCATTCTGTCATTCCCTCATTGCTGGAATCAAATTGTTTTTCCCCTTCAGAAACTCTACCAAAGTTCTGCCACATTTGATTAACTTCCACTAGCATGACACATTTTACATATTTTCCTTAGTTCAGTGTACTCTCAGTGAGAGGAGTTCACACACATACACAAAGAGTGCTGCCTAGAAGAGGCTGAAGAGATATCAGAGATGTATAAAAAGCTGTGTGTACTTTTAGCATAGCTTCTCTACTCTGGGGTAGTACACATTCCCATCTAGATGGGAGCATAAGACTATTATGGACCTGCACCTGTCTGTCAGTTCTCCAGCATATAATTGATTTTACTGCTTTTATTATATATAATCTGATTTTATCATATTTTAAACAGCTGCCATAAATTGTTCATTTTTATTGTTGCTTTCATAGAAAAACTTTAGATGGTTTACAATAGAGGGTATAGAAAAAATTAAAATAAATAAATAGTAATAAGTTCCAGAGCCTGAAACCAGGACTATATTTATTGCCAAAGTCCTAGAAGATGCTGCCACAAAAATTTTCATGTATCCCTAATTTGTTGTACGTTTCAGGGGTTGTAACTGGAAACCACTTTTGATTTCTTGGCTGAAACAAGACTCACCATTTACACAAGGGAACACTGTGCACATTGGCTTTTCCAATTATTTTGGAGAAGGAAGTGGCTCCACACCATATCTCCTTGTCTGTGTGTCCATACTGACCCCGTCCTTCAATGAAATGAAGGAATGATGTTGCATGCATTTCTGTATGCATTCTATGGTTGTTGAACCTGTAATATCCTATATTGCCCGCTATAAAGGACCTTACCTAATCATGCAGTCAGCAAAAATGTGCAGCACTACAGCCCTCCCCCTGGCATTACATGTCCCTATCCCAATGGCATAAACTGTGGTAGATGTGAAGACTGTGTCTATACAGCTGTATGCACACAGGCTGCATGCGCTCTAGAATCCTGGTCACACAGGGTTCTGTAGCACATAGCCAGGGCGTTTTTTGTCATAGAACACACCAGAACTGTGTTCCGGCACCTTTTTTTGATGGATTTTTCCATCGGATTTTTCCAAGAGAAAAATGCTGTTGGGCGTAGCAGGTCAGCGGCAAAAACCATTAAAATAGTGCACGTGGGCTGCTTGTGTGTCCGCGCTGACTGTGAGGGTGCTGCTCGGCTTGGGATTGGTCGTGTGGTCGCGTGCTGAGTGCTTACTGCCAGCGGCGACCATTATGTTTATGTGTGTGTAGAGTGACTGGCTACGTGCAAAAAGGTAAATAAGTTCTTTATTTAAAAAAAAATTGGTGAATTGAAAATCTTTTTTAGTGTAAAAGTGTGACCCCAAGACTTGAGTTCCGGCACCTTTTTTTTTTTTTTTATACAAAAAAAGCACTGCACATAGCATTCTGGATTGCATGGAAATTTGTGGATGCACAGTTGCAGAAGCATTGACCTATACCTGTTCATGCCACAGTCAGAAGCCCAAGTAATGCATGTGCTATTAGATGCTAAATTGGATTTTCGAAAAGCTGAATACGAAATAAGAGATGGTGGGGATTCTGAGATTTAGATTTCAAAGTCCATATTCTAATAGTTACATTCTTTCCTCTCTTTTTTGCCTTGCAGCATGATGGTACATTAGATAATCCAGTTGTTTTATAACCCCCACTGATTATTCTTTGCAATCTATGCTGCCCCTGTGCAAATAAAGAATTCACAAATGATAATCTCATATGTGTTCAAACTATCACAAATACCAATAATCAACCTTTAGGGGAGGGGAAAAAACATGTTGGCACTGGCTTCCTAGGCCAGAATATATTTCACAAGACAAAGGGCAAGCCTGCCAACTTTTCAATTAGAAGCACGATCAGTGGGAATATTCTGCAGGGAGCATGAAGAGATATATATCACAGAGAAAAGTGTTGCCCTTTCTTCAAACTAATACCTAATTATTACCAGTTTTCCCCACAAGATCTATGCCAAGTTCATTTGTTTGACAGCTTTTAGTGCACCTTATTGCAATGTCGACATAAGGGGGCGAAAAAAACCATGACTGCCTTGTACTTTACGGAACTGCTGTCTCCAGTAGCATCTTGTTCATTTGTATTGAGCAGCTTGGTCCTTCCAGTTTTTCCATATTAGAGGGCCATCTACAGCTACATTCATACATTAAAGCATTGCATGGCAACTATCCCATGACCACTCCAGGGCTGTCTTAACAGCATTTTGGGCCCTGGGCAAAGCAGTGTACTGGGGCCCCTATGACAACTACAACTACTGTTAATTTTGGAAGTTTTCCAATTTTCCAAGGGTTAACACACACAGATTAGTATGGGTCCCACGGGCAAGTGCCCATCAGGCCCATGTGTTAACACAGCCCTGGACCACTCTAGTAATAGCAGAACAACTATGAAATAAAAAAGTATATGGAAGGAGTGAATCACACCGCATGTTCTTGTATCAACTGGGAAGAGATGCTATCCTGGGGAATTCCCATGTGATACACGCAAAACTCTTTTCCACAAGAAACTCAATTTCCTTCCTGGAGTGGGACATGGGAATATCCATAGCGCAGTGGTGGAACACATGCTTTGTGTGCAAAAGATCCCCAGCTGGCCTCTACATGTAGGACTAGGAAAGCTTCCTGTCTGAAACTCTGGAGATCAGCTACCAGCCACTGTTGACAATACTGGGATAGATAGACCAACACTCTGACTCAGTATAAAGCAGCATGCTAAGCTCCTATGACAAACGATAGAGGCGCAGGACCCATGCTTTTCAGGTTATTTATGAACTGAGCCCACAGCTGCACACTTTGGATAGCCTAGCATAAACAAGCTGTTCTTTTGGTTTCCTTCTTCCTCCTAGGTCATCACTTTGTTGAACATTTAACATTTCAGAGAGAGTTGTATATTCACAGATGAATGCCAAAACATAATGCAGAAGACCTCAGAAGCATTTATTTGCTCTAAAATGTCAAGTGTGTTTGACAGCACTTCACTGGACAGAGCAGAAAAGTTACCTCTGAGGCCACTATACATGGAATTTAAGTATTGCTGCTCTCAGAAGCACTTCTTGTAATGGGTACCATAGATATATAAACCAAGGGCTGGTTCAAGCTGCCTCTAGGGAAGCAACCTGGAAGTAGTGGAGACCACTGCCATCCTCGGAGCCAAGGTTTCCTCATGCAGCAATGCTGTTTTTGAGCACTGTAAATGGCAGGTTCTTGATGTAGCCACTATGACTAATGTGATGATGTTGAGCTGAGTTTTAATTTGGTAGTCAGTTAGGTCCCCATCTATACTATACCGGGATCTTCTAATTAAGATGGGGATGGACAGAAAATTAGACAAGGCAAAGAGAAAGAAAAACAAAGTACAGTCTCAGGCATGTTCTTATGGAGATTTCTATGGGTCTCAGGGACACGTCATGCTTTAAGGATCAGAAATGAATGAAGGACTCAGGGGGTCCAGACTTGATGCACTTTGCCCAATTAAGCATGACAAAAAAGAGAGGAACAAACTCTTGTTTTATTCTCAAGAATAAGTTCAATCACGGCAAAATGGCAATTGACCCAGGAAGCATGGTGCAGTCCCCTTTTATACCCCTGATGATCAGGCTGCAGTGACATTGGATGAAGATTCCTGCCACGGATGCTGATTGGTATATGTGAATTCAGGTGATTCCCACTCTTGCCTGGGAGACCTGGGCTCAGAGATTGAGGATATCACAATCCCTGCCTCTATGACTTGGCTCTGATTGCTTCAGCATTGCAGGAGACATGGCTAGCCTGCTGCATCTAATGCTGACCAGCCAGGTAGGTCCTACATGAACACTACTCATTCCCCCTTTGAAGTGGTTATGTACACTTGGTTCAACATGTCCGCATGTTCTGCATGTACTGCTAGATCTACTGTGATGAATTCCAGCTTTTCCCTGTAGGAAGCTGCTTTAAACAAGATGGTGTGTACACACTGACTCATGCATGAATATTTAGTGTAAACTTAGGCTAGACAACAGTGATTTCCGTATATTAAGTGGTATATTAAAGATAAATAAGCAAAAAAAATCCACCTGCATACCACATGCAGGGACTTTCAGGACCATTCATCTGCCACACTCATTCCTACAAGGGTCCCCAGATGCAGCTGTGGAAAAACTGCATTGCGAACTCAGTACACCTCCTCTCTCCATATCCTGCATTTGAGAATTTTCATCCATATAGCATCCAGCCATGTGCATTAAGCTTCCATACAGACAGACCCTATGTCCTGTCATTTTACAATGGAAAAAACAGAAGGGGGCAGTGCATATGCATATGTGCAGCCCAAAACTACATGCTGGAATTGTCCTCATACTCCTTTTAAAATAATTATTCAGCTGAATCCAGCTGTTAAGCTAAAAGCCTAGTTTCTTTAGGATTTACCCAACAGAAAGGAAAAGGGAGATAAGCTTGCATCCGTTTATAAAGGTCATGTTTTTCTTTTAGGCAAACATGGGCTCTGCGTATTATGTTGTCTGTCCCATGTGTCTCCCTTTGCTGGGTGGAACATAACATTCTCTGCACACATTCACTGTTACACTTGAGGCTGATTTGCATCTGAAAAAAAGCAAAGCCTTCTGTTTTGCCTCTCGTTACCAGACACACATTGCCAGGCTTGATCCTCTTTAATGTCAATTAAATAGTCAGAAGAACATTTTCAAACTTTAAGCTTAACTAAGGATACTGGACAGTGTATGGTGCTTCACACAAGATGTTCAGCAGACTTGTTTCCATAGATATGGGCAGAGATGTGTTTACTCTATGCCAAAAGGAAAAAGAAAAAGAGGAGCTGGGGGGAATCAGAAATATAAAATCAGAACAAAGGAAACCATTGCTTGCATGTGGGGGTGGTGAAAAGAGATCACAAGGAAGTGGTTAATAAAAATTTGTCCCAACTTCATGAAATTCTTGTACAGCACAAGAATTATCAGCCTGTTTGTCCTGAGCCTGAGGCAGGAACTTCGCATAACATTTAATTTCAAGATTTATTCCCCACCTTTCTATAAAATAATCAGAATGTCTTAGAAGTGGGGTGGCTGCTCAGGGTAGCAGAGTATGCACTGTGGGTATCAAACCCCAGGAGAGGCTCATTAAAACGCCCCTGGCAGTGCTGTTTCTCTTCACTATTGAAACTTGCTTGTTTACCTGTCTGCCATTCTGGCCAGACAACACTGGAGGTGGTGAGGAGGAGGAGCAGATGCCACTGCCTTCTTCCTTACTTGTTCTCTGCCTGTCAGGCAAACAGGTGGTAACAATGGAGGAGGGTGGAGGAGCCAATGGCAAAGGCTGTAAGAGGGTAGATTCACCATGGAAGAAGGGCGTCTTGCACAGAGGCCCTCAAAAACCTGGGAGTGCAAATGCTTACCAGATCAAACTATGTAACTATGAAGAGGAGGAGGAGGAGGTCAATAAAAGAAAAATTCCATTTCCTATTACCTTCACACAAAAAAGTGGTAGCAACAGATGACCAAACAATGAAAGATAAGATAAGCAGAATCAGGTTATGTGGATCTTGGTTTGTTTTGGTGTTTCTGCTTTTTCTTCCCATGTATAGCTGAGTGTGTAAGGTTTGAGCCTCAGTCCAGACAGCCACTGATATGAAAAGATATGAGAGGTATCTCTAAGCTTTACTGCTTAATTAGTTGAGGGGTGTTTCTGGACAACAAGTAAGGAACCAGGAAAGTTTTACACTCCTCTAGAATTCTAACATATTCAGACTATGGTATTTTATGTAGAATGGGTTGTTGAAGTGATTCAGAGTCATAAGATCATAAGAGTCATACTGCATCAGACCAAAAGTCCATCTTCAGTACTCCTTTCACACAGTGGTCAACCAGATGTCTTTGGGATTGCCGCAGATAGAAAATAAATGCAACAACCTCCTCTTAGTCACTTTTCTGAGCAAATGATTTATGTAGGCGTATTACCTCTAATACAGGTAGAAAAGTAGTGAATAGGAGCTGCCATAGCCCAGCCAAAGAGATGGGAGAAGAGACCCATCCTCCTTCCTTCCACTCCCTTCATGTCCGAATCTGCTCTGCCAGGACTTCCAACCCTCTGGAACAGATTTGGGGAAAAGCAGAAGAGTGGGAAATAAATTCCATTAGTAGGTGGCCAACACTGGATCTAACTCAAAATATGGTTGTCATGATAGCCTTATTCTCTATGTATTTGTCTAATTCCTTTTTAATTTGTTTGTTGTTAGCAACCTCATAATCCTTTGGAGTATTCTAGAGAAAATCAGAAAATCCACTAAAACCTATAAACAATAGGAAACCTCATACCCATTTGCCATGAATCAAGGACAAGAGTGGTCGAGCAACTTAGAAAATCCATTAAAACCTAAAAATGGGAGACCCTAGAACCATCTGACATGGAACAAGGACAAGAGTGGTCAACCAGGCTTGCCTCTCCACTAGACATGTATTTCAAAAAGCCATTGTCCTCTCCTATATGGGCCTGGTGTGGGAAGGAAAGGTTGCAGAACCAATCTGGTAGTTCAGCTGCCTCTACAATATTGACTTGGCTAAATGGAGGTAGAAGTTAGGCTTCAAGCACTCAACATATCCAATTAAAAGAGATTGCTGAGTAACTGTTTTGCAGGACTCCTAATCTACAAACATTTTTCTAATCAATACCTGCTGCTATTCAGTGTAACCACAAGGTGACTGCAGTCTGCCAGACTGAGATGGAAGCAAGAAACAGAACAAGATTATTCTAAGGGTAAAAGGAGTGATACTTGCTTTGATACAAGCACCCAAGGAAAGGGATTAAAACACAGTGAGATATTGCAGTGAGATCTTATTTAAGGATAGGCAAACAAGGGAGGTTCATATTTGACAAGGTACTCTGAGCATCATGGGCTTTTTACTCATGTCACACCTGATTTGCACTCATGTTGGAGTTTGCTGTTCAGATTGTGCAAAGGGTAAATTGAAATTGAATTAGAAAGTTGCACAAGAATTGCCCAGATTTGCATGAACTTTTCCCACTGGCCAAAGCAAGGCTGATTAAGAAATCCATGCAAACTGAAATGGAAAGCTATGGAAATGGAATTCAGGCCCATTTTCTAACATTTTAGGTAGGCATGTGCTCATATTCAGGATGGCAAACATGGTAGCTCACATGGTTTGTGAGCAGGAATGAAATTCTCATGAATCCCAAAATTTCCAGCTATTTTGGAAATTCACTCTGGCAGTTATTTTTATTAGTCAGCCAGTACTGAAATCCATGGCAACCTGTGGCTACACTCTCATATGCAGTGCACCCGACAACACAAAGCCTGAACAAACTGGATCTCACTTGCATATCTAAAATTTGAGGATAATTATCTATGCTTGACACTGCCATCCAATGCAAACTAAGTAGGAAGAAAGCATGGATTTTACATCAATGGAATTATTTCTGAACAAGCATACATAGGATTGCATTGTGCATCACAATGTAATAAGGAGAATGAAATGTAGGTCCAGTGCTGACCTTGAATTCTGGTTGTTTAGAATTTTGAAGAAATGTTCTCCAACAGAATGCACACCTGTTGATAGGAAAAGAAAGTCAAACAAATCCACTCATATCTACTTAGAAGGAAGTCCTATTTTTCATTAGAAGGAAAAGCGTAGCTAGACGACTGAAAATTGCCAAGGACAGGCAAGGAGCAAAAGCAACATGTGAAAGAAATAGTGTCAGAATCCTGAATGCAACTTTTCACTGACTATCACACAGAGACAAAATGAACTATTAGAATTACCAGTGCAAAGAAATAGAGAGCCAAAAAAGAGGAAAAGCAAGAGAACTCTTTCAGAAGATTCATGAAATGAAAGGAAAATTCAAGCCTAGATTAGTAATTCTGAAAGACAAACAAGGAAACATACTATCTCACCATGAGAAAATAAAGAGGAGATGGAAACAATGTACAAAGGAACTATACAATGTACAAAGGAACAGGTGACAGATTCAAAGAGGAATCCCACGAAGAAGAGCCTGCAATATTAGAAAGTGAAGTGAAAGGTACTCCGAAAGCAATTGGGAGGAAAGGGATAGGATAGGATAGAATGATAGGACAGGATAGGATGATAGGATAGGATAGGTACAAATAGAACTATTCCAAGCTGCAGAGACTGAATTGGTCCAAATTCTAACAATAATGTGTCAGCAAATATGGAAAACAGCGAAATGGCCCACAGACTGGAAACATTTGATATACATTCCAGTCCCCAAGAAAGAAGATACAAAAGAGTGTGGCAACCTTAGGATCCTTGCACTAATTTTCCAAGAAAGTAAAGTGATGTTCAAAGTGTTGCAACAAGAAGACTAATCTATATGCAGCAAGAAATGCCTGCTATGTTTTAATTGTTGTATGACATAAGAGGGCCTTATGGCTAGTGGGGTGGCATACAAGTCAAGTTAACAAGTCAAGTTAACAAACAGCAACAACAACATTCAAGCTGGATTCTGAAAAGTAAGAGACACTACTGAACCCACCAAAGAATGCCATAAGCAGATCAGTCTATGCTGTATAGGCTACAGCAATGCCTTTGACTGTCTGGATAATGAGAGGATAAGGGTAGTCCTGAAAGGAAAGGAAAGGAAAGGATTGTCCTGATATGCACTTGCATCATTGACAAGAAGCTACTGCTAGGACACAATGTGGAGAAACAGAATGGTTTCTTATAGACAAAGGCATCAGACAAAGTTGTATTTTATCCCCCTAGCTATTCAAAATGTACACAGGACATATTATTAGGAAATTAGGGTTAGGACCAGAGGAAGGAGTGAAAATTGTCAGAGGATGCATCACTAATTTAAGATACGCAGACATCACATGCCACTAGCATAAAGTTACAATGACTTGAAACAACTTCTGATAAAAGTGAAGGAAAAAAGTACAAAAGCAGGACTGCAGCTGAACATTAAAAACATAAAAATCATGACTATAGAAGAATTGCAGGACTTTACTGTCAACAAGGAAGAAATCAAAACTGTGAAACATTTTATTTACCTTGACTCAGTCATCAATTCAAAGGGAAACTACAGCCAAGATATTTGAAGATTGAGACTTAGAAGGGCAGCAATGAAGGAAGTAGAAAAGATGATCAAATGTAAGAACTTCTCTCTGCAGACCAAGGCCAAGATCATCCATACTATTGTATTCCTGATTACTATGTATGGGTGTAAAAGCTGGACACTAAATAAAGATGACAGGAAGAAAATTGAAGCATTTGAAACATGGTGCTAAAGAGAACCTTGGGAATATCTTAGACTGACAGAAAGAGAAACAAGTGGCTCTTATATCCAATCAAGCCAGAGCTTTCCCTAGAAGTAAAAATGACAAAACTGAGACAATCATACTTTGGACATATCATAAGAAGGCAAGAGTCATGGGAGAAGGCAATCATACAAAGGAAAGTTGAAGGCAGAAAAAGAAAAGGAAGACCAATATGAGATGGATTGACTCCATAAAGGAAGTCACAGCCTTGAAAATACAACAGCTAAGCAGGGAGGTCATGGATAGGACATTTTGGAGGGCTTTCATTCACAGGTTTGCTATTAGTTGGTGGTGATTTGATGGCACATAACAACAACCACATGAAGACAATGTTGCTCTATTTAGACCACATGGCTTCTGTGTGATATGTTGCAAATATTACCAGCATCCCAAGATTCAGTCTGGTGTATTAGTTAGCTGATTGCACTGGGATTCAGGAGATACAGGTTCTATACCTGCCTAGATATCTATATCATAAAGATCATTGGATGACTTTATGACTGTGCCTGACTCTCAGCCAAACATTCCTGATAGACTTATTTTGAGGATAAACTATGTAAGCCACACTGGATTCTTTGGAAGAAGAAAGAAAAGCAAAATATAAATGAAATAATGCATGATAATAAATATTTGAGAAGTACTGTGAGAAATTTCATAAAGACAATGGCTTGCCTGAGGTAGTGAGTTACTAGCTAAGGAAGAAATCCTTTTGGAAGTTTAGAAAGAAAAAAAGCTCCACAACTCGCAGCAAATCTCAAAAATGCACATAGGATTGTGCCTTGAGGCTCCCCACTTATATGAGATCAAGCCTGTTGAATTCCAGTGGGACTTGCTTTTGAGTAGACATAAATAGGGTTGTGCTGAGAGTTAATCCAGGGATCAATAGAGATCACCCTCTCAGTCACTGCACTGTGCTGGCTTCTTCTTTCACTGAAACTGCTGGCTGGAATGACAACAGTGCTTAAGCTGCTTCTAGTGTTTTGCATTTCATGAGTCTCCCTTTATATGCATTACACAGGCCAGCAGCTGCTTAGATTTCAAAATGCAGGAGACAACAGCTGGCATGCTTCTTTACAGCTGATTTAAAACATACATACATTTATTTCATTTTTCAAGTATTTGGGAATTGGCTTGTCATGAATGGCTTTCTCCTTATAAAACTGAAACTTTCTGAAGTATATTTTCATTTTTTTCATTGCTCAGGGCAGGTTACTTACAATAGTAGAGCTCAGCATAAATCACCTCCTGGGGCTACTAAAGAAAGAATGACATGAAACTCTTCTAATAGTAGCTGAAATCCTATTCCCATCTACATAGAATTATGCCCCACTAACTAGGACTTACTTCTGAGCAGACATTCTCAGGATTGCACTGCTTCTAGTCTGCAAGGGCCATGCTAGTAAAGTTATGGCTTATGTATCATAACCATACAAAAGGTGTATGGCTGAGAGTCAAACTACACTTTACATTATTTGCATACCATGTACCTGAGGATTCTCTCATTTTCCTAGAGTAAGTGTGTGGGCTTGAGTCTAGCAATGTCAGAGAAATTTACAACTGAAATGATTTTGGATTTCAACCCATAGATACTATAGCAGACTGATTCTGCAGACCGTTGCTTTTTACTTTCCAATAATTTTATGCAAATTTAGTTATGGCAACTATGAATTGATAATAATCTGACTGAAAATGCACATTATCCCCTGGGAAGATAAAGTGTGAACAGGAACATTTTGTGCATTTTGAGGAGTGCAACTTTGCATGAATATGTACAAATGCAAGTATAAGAAATGAAAAAGAAAATCTGATTCAATCAATGGGCAGGTGGTAGAACGAAATGTTTCCTACAATCCACAAAATGTAGATGAAATAGATTTAACAAAATCTGTATATCCCTAATTGAATGAGATCCGGACAAGCATACACCCTTTACCCACACACACAGTTTGTCTACTGAAATTCCACCCCCACCCTCATACATGCAAGGGGATTTTTTAAAAGAGGAGAAGACTCCATTGATTGCAATGTAGATTTTTTCCCTATTTCCTTTTTAAAATGTCCATGTGGAGGTGAGGTTTTTCAAGAATCAAATCTTTTGCTTCTGATATATATTAGTCCTAATCCCAAACTTCTTTTTCGTACATTTCTCTAGTATATGGTTGCAGAAGCTCAGGCCAGGGACAAATATGGCAGATTTCACATGCCCTTCCAGGGTTCTCCCAGCAGTTATAAACCTTCTCCTGGTTCCAACCTTTCCCTGAACCACTTATCATTCTATAGTTCCTCCATTCTGAAAGGTGGAAATACCTCTCCTAAGAACCTTAGCAGCTTTAGATAATGATTCTATGATGTCTTAGACATAGGATAGTTCAGATTCATTGCTCCTCCTCCTTTCCCCTGCCTCCTCACAGCCAGCATAGAAAAGAAGGGCACCAGCTGCTCTTCAAAGGTGGGAAAGCAACCTGAGAGGAGGATAGAAGGGGAGAGGGAAAGGAGTGGGAAGGCCATGTGACAAGGGTAGCTGGGATACCTACAAAGTATGCTGGAGCCATTCTAGCCTCCTTCTCTGCCTCCTGAGATACCATTGCTAAACAGCCTTCTAATGAAAAGGCAGATCAGGAGGTTAAGATGAGCATGAGCTTCTAAGCTGATGGATTGTATCCTTGAGGTCAATTTGCTGATATCTTTGATCTTCTGGCCCAGCCTTAGCTGCCTTCAGCCTCACATAGCACTGAAATGCAGAATCCTCTGTAATGAAATCCAGCTCTTAGGCTAGAGGGGTCAATATTCCTGATCCTGGGTTAGATTCTTCACTTTCAAAACCTTACATTTCAACCTGGACACTGGCACGCCTTTACCAGCCTGGGCTTGAGAGATGGGCTTCACAACATCTATGGGCTATGTGGCATTAACCTTTACAGAGAAAGGAGAATGAGCAGGAAAGAAATGCTTCTTTTCTGGTAGTTTACAGAAACACCTGTGCCCTTGTAGTCAAATGAAAACAATAGCCATCCTCTTGAGATGAATCCTTGGATCAGAAATTGGCCATGGAGGGCATAGCTATTGCTTACTCCAGACAGTGAGTGCTGGATGCATTAGTATCTTGTTCTCCTTGTCAAAGTCCATAAAAGTCTGAAAGGGAACCATTTGGCTTCTCTGCATGCAAATTTATTAGGTAAGTGACAGTTTCTAATTTCATATAACTTTTCTGCCAAGCACTTCTCACTATGTGGCAAAGAAAATTACACACTGTTTATGCTTTATTTAATGCAGCCAGACAGAGGCCACCAAACTCTTCTTAAAGCTGCTTCTTGTACCAGGGACACTTCAGTTACTTGACCATTACTCATTGGGCATAGTCTCGGTGACATGTACATGTGAATCGAATTAATAATCACATATATGTCACTCAGTTCGTAGACAGCACCTCCTGCTGTCCCTTATATCTTGCCAATAGAATTTCTTAGCTATTATCATTGTAAAATCCAGATAAGCAAAAACAATGGACCATCATAGACATTATTTCTAGCAGCTATATCATCATCATCTTGCTCCAAGTTAAAAAAAAAAGTCCTGTATGTATGTATGTATTTCGAGTTTTTGTGTGCCATCCCATTGCTTATAGCCTTGGGACGGCTCACATAAATAAATAAACATAATGCAAAATACAATTAATACTCTGTATTAATTAATACTCTGTATCAGAGCAGCTAGATCAGTTTAAGTTTTTAAGATCCTGATCAGGAGCCCTACGCCTATGACAGAAAAAAGCATAGTGAAGACATAGCTGAGAGACACATTGAAAGCAATGAACGTTTTGGCCCTGCATGTTCTACAAAAAGCAGACAAACTTTTTTGCCAGGCAAAAAATGGGAGAAAGCACAAAATCACAAAATAAGCTGGTCAGAAATAAAAGCATCAGAGGTGGTCTAAAGCATTGAAGAAAGAGGTCGTGCCACCTTCCTTTCTTGCCTGAATGGGTCCCTTATCCAAATGCTTGCAATAACCCCAATTTACCACCAGTAGAGGAAGGCTACCAAGTTGTTCCGACTAGTTTCAAATGAGCCAGACAGCAAACCAAGCAAAAGTGGTCAAATCAACAGGCACAAAGCTCATCCAGAACAGTCCCCCTTCTGTCCTTTTCTTAGTCTAAATCCTTCCCAGGCCCTCAGCATCTGCTGGTTTGTATATCTTCCCCTCATTAAGTCTCCTATAAGTCAGATAACTACCCAGGGAAAGCACCTTTATGCAGCTCAGCTGTGCTAAAGCTATGTTTGTTGCTGTGCCTGTCCTCTCTGGGACTTTAGCCTAGCAAAGCGGAGGAGCTTAAGACAGGAGCAGCTGGAGCTTTATCTCATTAAAGGCAAACTCTCTTATTATAGCTTCTTCTTTGTCATTTTTCTCTTTTTTCTCTGGAAATAGACTGTGGTTTGAGAAAGTTTTTTGCACACGTAAGCCATTCTGCATGTAGCCTAGAAAAAGAGCTTCATAGAAAATGTTCGACATCCCGCTTCACATCTGGACAATAAACAGACCATCCAGAACACCACAAAGGACTAAGTCCATTTTGCTGGACTCTCAAAAGACAGATCACTGTTTTGTGCCATTCTGAGTACTTCTAAGGAAGGTCCAGTCCAATAGTGGACTTGGAAGTTTTTTGCTCATAGAACAACCCAACTACATTTTGCCTTCTATATCCATGGGATATGCTTTATGTAATTCCACTAAAAATTCTCAAAGAAAGAAAACATCTTTGTTATTAATAAATCCCAATGAGTTTCAGTTTAGGTTATCTTTAGAGCCTTCTTCAGACGATATGCACCATGCAAGACCATGCCAACAAAGCCCTGAATAACCAGTTCAACAATCTACTCTGGTTTTGCAGGAAGCTCTGTGATTACAGTGAATGCAAACCACGATTTCAAGTATCCCTGTAAAGATGCATTAAAAGGAAATGACGAGTGTCTTGCTGCTGCTAAAGATGTGGGTTTTCCCTACTCACCATTTTAAAAAGGAAAATAAAATCAAAGATCTTACATTTTGGTTTGGAGGTTAATATTCCATTTGTGGAAGGAAAGTTGCACTCACAGAAGTACTTCTTCTGCTTGTGGAGAGATGTTTTCTGTAGATATAATTCTCCCTCCTGAATGGAGTAAAGCATTCAGAGCCCAGCCTTTATATTTAGCACAAAATATTCAAAAATTCAGCATCAGTGATGTGATATGTCATTCACCACACAATACATAGGGTAAACTTGCTCCAGGGTCCTGTCCTTGCAGTGGATCACTCTGGAGCCAAATTCCAGGGCCTCACACAGCCCAGGCCTCCCCGGATAACCACCCAGAGAGTGGCAAATGATGGAAGAGTGGGAAACAGGTCGAACACCAGCACCTGGACATGCGTGAGCACGCCAGGGCCATTGCATATAAAAGCTTGCTGTACTAATTTTTTCTTCTTATTTCAAAATCATTTTGGTACACTAGTCAGTGTTACTAGCCAGTAAGGTACATAGTTACAAATATTGATTGTATTATTATTTCACTCTGAAGCATTTTCACTTGTCTTACCAAACACAGGGTGCTTCTTGTTTGGCACAGGGAACAGTAGAAAATGTTGCCTTATTTCTGTAGTAATGATAATAGACTGATTTCAGTGAGTTTAAAATAGTAAATTGTTGGTGCTCAAAGTATTTTTTCTTTGCTTGTTGCTCAAGCATGTCAGGAGCATAGGAACAGTTGTAAAGCAAGGACAGGCTGACAGAAAATGCCTCTTTGCTGTGGGTTCCTTAACTGTGAGCTAAGAATGTATACATGAGGCTACCTAAAGAGAAGGGCCCATAGGACGGATAAGTCCCTTGTCTAAAATGACCCAGATAGAGCACTGTATGCATGCTTCAGCAGGACACTTCAGATGAGCATTCCTGCTCAGGGTTTACACATGCTGGCTGGGAAGCGCTGGGAATTGCAGGGCTTCTTTTCCATTGACAAATCCACAGGATTGCATCCTTAATGTGCTTTTTTTCCAGGAGCCATTATTAATGGGATGAAAACTTACATTTAATCAGAGCTTCAAGAGAGAACCTATTGCAACCAGCCTGATCTATAATTAAACATCCTAATGTGTGATCTATCATAATCACTGTAAATGTTAATAGGCATGACTGCATATGAATATCAAACAACAAGAATGAGAAATGGTTAAAACTGGATTGGGCAATGGATTGTTTTAGAAAAAACCTAATTTTGAAAAGAGTAGGAAAGTGAATTAAAAATGCTTTTCTGTTCTGCTAATAATATTTTTTTTTAATTTTGTTGTTTGTATTTTTCTGTATCACCATATATCTTTAACCACTGGAATATTCATCTGTCTTGGTGATGCATTTCCTCTTTTTCTGAAGATTTATAAGTGGCCACTCTATTTGAGATGTGACTCAACTACATCTATTCTACGTTTCCGGTAGTTAGAACTTCTGTGCCAAATTCAGCAATTATTACCTGCTCACATACAACCTATTCCAGATTCCACTATCTCTGTGTGATTCTTTTTGATGTTTCCACATAAGTTTTGAAGCTGCAATTATGAGTCCCTGGATATCAGGTGGATGGCAGACCACAATCATCAGGACCTATGTTTATTTCAATCACATGGATTACACTTCTTGAATTCAGAGTACAACATTCAGATCCTGGCTTCCGGATCCATATAAATCTAGTGAAAAACTTTTACATGGCTCAAAACACTCTCTCCACTCCCACAAAAACAAGTGTGTCTAGTACTATTGATTGCTAAGGCAGCACCTGAAATTTGGCAATGCTGAAAGTATAGAAGTAGTTGCAATAAATGCAGGTTTTGCATCTGTTTTACAAATTGGCTTACCCAAAGAGTAGTTTTAAAACATGTGTGTGAAACTGCCACGATCTTTTATTACATAAGGGTAGAGAAAGTAAAAAACTAATTTTGCAGTATGTGAGAGCCCCATTCCAAATCCTTTAGATCAATATATATGTATGGTGAAGCAACTAATCCTAGAGTTCATGTATCACTTAAGGGTGCAACCTGATGCATGTGAACCTGCAAAAGGTCCCACAGCCCCTAGCAGGCACCAGCCACCTATGCTGGCTGAAGCAAGGGGGGAATCACAGGCCTTTTTTCTGTATGAGTGTGCATAGGACCACAGCCTTACATATTCTGTTCAGTAGTATTACAATTTCTAGACTTTCTTTAACTGCACTTGATTAATTGTGTGATGAAGAGCTACAGTAGCTAACAATTTTGTCAGCTTCTTAGATTTTATTTATTTATGTTGCTGTTTCTATATTAGCTAGAGATAAGTGCCTATGCTAGCACCAAGGGCTCTCATAAATGTGTGGCATTAACACAGAGCCGGTCCACATAATGAGACTCAAGTGCCTATAAACTGGACAGCTTCCTTTCTGGACAGCTGCCAACTGGGCCAGGCAACCTGGTTGGGATTATAATTTATAAAACTGAGCTAAGAGAAGAAACTAGATGTGATGGAGTAGGTGGGCTGAACAGTCCTCCTGCTATCAGGAAGGCTGCTGTTTTTGCTGTGCTGCCTCCATGCAGTGAATTTTTCACACTAATTTTGTCTTTTTTTGTCCATTCATGTTTAGCAGCACTATGAAATCCACCTTGTTTAACCAAATAGCAGGCAGCAGTAAAGATTTAGGGGGCAACCCTGTTAGCGTATAGACAAAAACAACTCCTGCAGTTTCTAGCATAGTTGGAAGTTGTTGGCTTCTTTCTTTTTTAAACATGAATAGGATTGTGCCATTACTGACCTATGAGGAGCATGAAAAGAGGTACATGAAAAGAAAATTAATGGCAACTGGTATGAGAAATGAAAACATCTGCCCCATTTTGGACCTTGAAAATACTAAAGTGGTGTTCAAATGATGGAAAAATGTATAATATATCTGATGAATACATTTGAAGTGGGCCTCACTAGCAGGTGCCCATCTTCTAATATTTATGCATTCTCTGGAGGGCTCTCAATTGTGTATCTTAAAAGTTCAATCTTGTATTTTCCTTGCCTTTGTATATGGGTTTATTAGTGCTGCTTTTGAACAGTTTTGCCTTTTGTATAATAAATTGCATATTTTATATTGTCACATCCCAACAGTTGGGTGCTTCTTAGCATTTATATTGTGAGGCTCAGTAAAAAATGACACAAGGCCACTCTAACACTAGCAACTTGCCAGCAAGCATCTGAACCCCCAGTGTGAACTGAACTGTTGTGCGTGGGCCACTTGCCTCTTTTCCTTCTTTTCAGCAGACTCAGAATGAAACTTCAGAAGCACAGTTCTTTCTTTGAAACTTGACTGGATACAGAACAGTCTAAAGCAGAGTGGCGTTCTCTTCGAGATGTGGAAAACAACAACTGCCCATGTAAAAAGTTGAATCCAAACTGAAATTTCCCCTCCTTCCCACCCTTTCAGAAAAGCTTCTGCTCCACCCTCTGGATGGCTCCTGCTGTTTGCAGGCTAGGCGGAGAGAACACTGAAAACTTCTGAATGGATCTACTTGCTTCGCCTGCCATCATCTAACTGGGCCAAGGAGTTCGTCTTGTGACTTCATTCCAGTTCTGAGAAGCCTGTCTTCCTTTCCAAGGCAGGCTGGTTCTCAGAGGCTGAGAAACTTTACTAGGCAACCTTGAAGCTGCCAAGTCCCCAGCCAGCCACCCTCTGCCACACACACACACTTTCTCACCTCATCTTCCGAATCAGAGGAAACTGAACAGAATGTCCAGTGCAGAAAGACAACCTTTCTCTACACCAATTCTTATGTTGGATATCAGTCACTGGATTTATCTGGTATAAGTTGCAGAAGTGAAAGAATTATTGTTGCTTAGTGACTTCTTTGTAAAAAAGATTTGGGTGTCAGAAATAGGTTAGAAAATTATCTCAGAAAACCAGACTGTTCTAGTAAGTCCTGGTAGACTCTACTCAGTAAAATGACCCCTGGTCTAACGAAGGTTCAGCTTCATAACATGACACCTCCAGGCAGCTGCTGAGGCTGTAACAGGGCCCAATGATAGTGAAACCTTCCTTGGGTCTGTCAGTCACCATTTTGAATTTCCCACAGTGCTCCAGAACAATGCTAAGCATCAAGGACATTCTGGGAAATTTACAATGGCAGCTCATAGTTGCTAGGCAAGCCCAAGATTGTTGTAAGAGGGCACTTTGCAGAGGATCCCTTCAAACCTACAGCATGACCCATTATAAGGCAGCTCTTTATAAGAATGCAGACCCCTGACTGTGTCAACATTGGCAAAGCCACTGTGCCCAGGAACAGCCAAAATTGCCAGCTGCATTCATTCACCACTGAATTGGAGATACAAAGCCTTTAAAATCCCAGTGTAATTCTTTTAAGGCACCCAACCTCTCCGCCTCTTTGGTTATACACCAACAAAGATATGTGGATTTGATGAGACAGCAGAGTGACAGTTGTTGGCAGGCAACTCTTTCTGCAATTTTAAAATAAATCTGTCCTGTTTTATTGTGCTTGCTGCTTATTACATCACCACTCCATGACTTGGCTGCTGCAACTTACTGGCACTGCACCTACCCTGAGCCACAGGCATTGCGCGCTCACCAAACACAAGTGGACTTTTTGCTGAGACCTTCAAGCATCCCCCCAAATGGTTTAGGCTGAACAGAACAAGAGAAAAAGAAGCAGTCTGGTCTGATTCTTCCACATGTAAGGGCCACCAGTGGCTTATTAAAAGAAATGGAGGCTGTTAAGCATCTATAATAACAGATGGGTTTTTAAAAGTGACAAATATTAAATACTGTAGATACAAAGAAATGATAGCTCAGGAGTTTATTGGATTACTCCACAGTAGTAAATATAGTTCCATTTAATCACATAATATAAACATAAATAAAGAATAAAATTGCACTGCTGTTTAGAAATGTTAAGAAATTTAAATGTGAGTTGATCCTGCACTAACGCCTTTCTTCAGGGTAGGTGCATCCATTCATTTTTCAGTGTGTGTGGTGGGGTGAAGGATCCATACGGCTGCCAGACTGCCATTCCAGTCAGGTAGCAACGGGGGTGTGCTGATGTTGGGAAATCCAGCTCATTTGAGCCAAGCGTTCTTCCTCTCTACTGCCGTTCCAATGAAGCAGGCCAACGTGTGTGTGCGTGGCAGGGATGTGTGGATTGCAGACCTTCCCGTCTCAGAAATGCCACAGTTTGTGCATTTAAAAACAATACAGAAGAAAATACAGTTGTACAAATCATGCAATCTCTGTAGTGTTTTTTAGTTATGTAATCACAACCTATCTTAGAGACAGAAGTCTAGGAAAAGTTGAGATGGCTTAGCTTGTGTCTTGGAAAGATGGTGTCAGTGGAGGGCTGGCAAAGCAGAATCCAGGACGCTGAATCATAAAAATGCCATCCAATTCTCTACCCCACCCACAACAACCCACCATCAAATCTTTCACATATCCACAGATCAGCGTCTTCTGTCTTGTCCTACTTTATCTGCTTCAAGTTCTGCTTTGTGCCAGCATTTCTGACCTGCAGTGCAATCAGAGGGTGGCAATGGGGAATATGTACTATTATTTTGCCATGTAAAACTGCTGCTGTCACTCTAGTTCCAACTGATAGCAGACCAGAGTCTCAGTTGCATTAAGGGCCTTAGTGCAGCACGGAAGGGCAAATATCCGAGATCAGGCCTTTGACGCTTATTCTGATTCTTCCCCCTTCTGAAATGGTCTTACCCATTTCCTGAAACCAAAAATGACATTCATGTTGGGCGGTTTTTAAAAGTATTTTGCAATGTGTGTGGGCCTGAAATCTAGAAGAATGCCTATAGGCATTTTGAAGTCCAAGGTCTTTTTTTTAACCAGTTGTACTTCCTTATATTTAAGCAGTGAGTGCTAGGACCTTTCAATCAGGAAAAGAAACAAGCCAGCCAGCGGGGGGTGGGGAGGAGAGACAGAGGGGAGCAATCTGCATACAGTATAAGCGAGCCGAATGTTCTGAGCAGATGGAGCTCTTGTATACACCGCCAACAAATGAGTTAATAGCTCAGTTTCCCTGCTTTTCTTCTTTGTTCACATCTTCAGTAATTCCAGTAACTTGAGCATTTCAGAGGTGGCTGTGTCTATGCATACAACAGTACAGATGGAAAATAATTGTACCCGGAGCATTCTGTATTTCCTTTTAAAGCATTTGCCCTGATCCAGCTTCAACAGAGATCTCACATCCCTGTAGGCGTCTCTGTCCTGTTCTCTACAACTACAATCTGATACTCATGTAGCAAAAGAAAAACACTTTAACACACAAACATTCAAAGCTGCCATTCCCCAGAAGCAGTATGCCATAGACACACAGGGCTCAAAAGTGGAATGTGTGGGAGCTTTCTAGAAAAGACTAAAGCATATCCCTTGGGAGCTTTTCTACACAAGGCTGATCATCGGATGCATCTAGATTCTGCTTCATTGCAGACCTGTGATCTGAACACTTCATGAAATGCCTTCCTTTTCCTGCTTTTCCACTGCATAATCCCTAGGTGGTGCTGCAGAACAGTGGAGCAGCATAATTGCACAACTGGAAAGTGTGTTTTCTTTAGCTTTAATAAGCAATGCTGAATTTTCTTGCTCTAAAAACAACTCGTAAAAAGTGATATTTAAAAAGACAGGTAAAATTACACATTCCTGGCATTGTCTGAAGAACTCATAAACAACCTTGAGCAGAAAATGACAAGAGCACACTACAAGCTACATGAACAAAAGCTCAAAATGGCAGTGGAATTAAAGTGTAATTTTACCTCCCACATTTTTGTATGTTTAAGTAGCACTAAATCCACCTGATTCCAGTATTACTGAAACTAATCTAATTTTATTGCAACAGGCAATGGATTATAACCTTTGCGTTCTGGGTTTTGTTTTACTATTTCTTATATACAAGCAATATGGCAGATGATGCACGTTGATAATAGAGTACCTTGTGCAATGCACATTCATTTTGGTGCCTTGTTTCATCATCAGGGTGCAGTGGGGGTCTTTGTGCAGATACCAATATCCTGAAGTCTGAACAGGAGAGGCATTTCTGCTCCCACTTTCATATTGAAGCACACAGAACTTCGCTATTGCCAGCCAATGATTCAGTTTTCCTACATTCATCACCAGTTACTTCTGAAGAAGGAGGACTTTTGTTAAGGAAGTAAAAAATGGAAGTAAAAAAAATCTCCTAATTATTTTTGTTAGTTATACTGATTAGTGAATCCTAACTATAGCTTCCTTAATTGCACTTATCCCTAAAACTAGATGTGTGCCTATCAGTTGGTGCCAATTTTTATGAAAGGCTTGAGGTCTGACCTCAAGAAATATTGTCCTCTATGTCTTTGGATGAGGGCAACAAATTATTTAGGAGGCAGCCTTGGAGTGGGAAATCTCTAGCATCCTATGGCTCCTTCAGATGTTATCTACATGGCATGGAATGATTCTGTTGGGGAATTTTTGGAAGGAGAAAAAGGAAAGAAAGTAATTAGCATGGTCACATGCTTTTTGCTCAAATATCTTTATTCAGACAGATGTTTGGTTTTTAAGGTGACTTGTTGCTGATCCTATGGACTGCTATGGATCCTATGGATTGCTTTTTCTATTGAGTCACTTTAATGTTATTAAATTAATATACTCTTAGCTTTAATTATAATTCATATAAGCATTCCTCATCCTGTGTTCTCCAGATGTCTGGGACTACCTCTCCCATCATCTCCAACTAGCATGACCAAAGGTCATTACAGATTCATATATTCTTTTAGGAATAACCCCATTACTTGATTCTGTGTAATGCTGCAAAATTTGAAAACCACCTCTTATAGATCAAACAATGTCCCTAGGTACCAGAATCCATAAGGCTTTCCCTTCATACTCACATTAGGTGGTAACATTAAGAGCTGGGAAATTCTATAGTGAAAGAGTTCAAAGCCATAAATCACAGAAATTAGTAATTTAAAGGGCCTCTTTGCACCTCTCGTCTCCCTGTGGGCATCCTGCAATAAATCTCTGTTCTGTTCATATCCTTTGTCTTCTCAGGTTGTAAATATCCTCAGAAAAAAGTGATTCCATCACTTCCCCTGGGAGACTAGCTTCCAGCCTAATAGATACCATTGTCATTCATTTTGCTCCAGATATTCAGTCTTATATTCACTGCCATAGACACATTCAACATATCTGTGTCATAGCAAACTGCTGCTAGCTGTATGTCACTAGACTTCACAAGTTCCTGTTTGGGGGCTGAATGGGATATTACTGCCAGAAGGTAGAATTATTTGCTCTTTATAAGGTGACATTCTGAGAATCAGAACTAATATATGTATCAGGTTCAGAGTTTCCCCCCAAAAGAGCACACACTGAAGGACAGCGACTTATTACAAGTTCTGTATTTCTCACAAGGAGCTGAACCATGAAAATGCATAATGCAAAGCACTGAGGAAGTTAGATCAACCTCGCCTGATCAGCTCAGGGCTACAACTTATTCTCACAGCAAGCGGTGAAAGCAGTAAGCCTGTGTCTGGACTCTGCCACTTCAGATAGCAGGTGAGATTCAGATGGAGAAATGTTTCCACATGAAATATATTCCTCCAGGTAGGAAACTAGCAAGGCATTTAAAATATTGAACTAAACTACAACACTTTTCCATGAAACATTAGTTTTCAAATTGCAGCTATTTTTTTTAACAGAGGAGTATTCTTGTTTATGGTCTAAAGAGAATTATGTTTATGAAAGGTGTTTCAATCCACAGCCCTGCATGGATAAGTACAGAACTTATTTGATTCACCATTTAATACAAACCACCTAATTAGACATCCCAAATAAATGCACATACCAGAATGCAATGGCCTCTTTTTTTTTGTCCAGTAAGAAAAAAAGTGTGTACAAAGCTCTAAACATTAGTGGAAATGGCACACAAAAAACATATTAGAAAAAAAGTCTTGCAAAAACAAAAATCTGTCTTAAAATCATATACAAACTTTCATATGATTTTTAGCATGGACTTAAAAAAACTAATGCAAAAAGAGGATGGAAAGAATTTGTGCTGGAAAAAAGCACAGATGTTACAGAAGGAAAGCCAGGCTGATTGAGCCATTGCTATCCTCAGTATGTACGTGTCTCAAAACCCCTTCAATGGACTAAGTGAGCATCTCAGACTGTAATAGTGTGATTGATGGGTCCATAAATACTGCCCTTGAGCTCACATGATGAGATGCAATCCTTTCCTCATCTTAGTAAGTAAGTAGTCTTATCTTTGTAATCTGAGTTTCATTTCTTTGATGGCGACTGGCTCCTAACATCTTCGAGAGTGCATAACATTATAGAGCACTGGTACCACCTGGCAGCGCTCCCACTGCAATTAAATGCAATGTACCTCTTCGGGGACAAAATTGGAAGACACTGGATAAAGAAACAAGCTGTGTGCACAGATTCAATGCTAAAGAACACAGGTGCAGAACCTCCAGCCTACAGTCTAAATCGGGCCTGCCTATGGGCAAATCCACATCCCTTTATGGTTTCCCATTTTGCCATGCTCCCTCTTGCTTGCCTATATCCTTTCCCCATCCTTGGTGGTTTTCCGGCATTTGCACAGCGTTTCCCCATTCTGTATTATTGATATGGCTCTCCTAAGGCTCACTTAGTGACAATTAAAGCTATAAACTGAAAGTTGGGCTATTTTTGGCATTTGGGGCCCTGTCCTTTGGCAGGTTTGGCATTGAGGTTGTTGGACTCCAAAAGTTGAGATCATGCAAGCAAAGTGATGCTCAACAAAGAATTTTACCCAAGAAATGGACCAAGAAATGTATGATATTCAAGCTGGATTCTGAAAAGGAAGAGACATTCAGGATCATATAGCAAATATACCTTGACTACTGAGAACACCAAAGAATTTCAGAAGATCACTCTGTGCTTTACAGCCTACCACAAAGCCTTCATTATGTAGATCATGAGAAGATATGGATGGTTCTGAAGGAAATGTGAGTATCTCAGCACTGGATTGTTCTGATGCATAGTTTGTTTTCTGGACAAGATGCCACTGTTAGGACAGATTATGGAGAAAAAAAATGGTTTCCTATACACAAAGGCATCAGACAAAGCTGTATTTTATCTCCCTACTTAATCTGTACACAGAACGTGTCATTAGCAAAGCTGGATTAGGATCAGAGGAAGCAGGAGTGAAAATTGATGGAAGATAATTTATCCATCCATAATTTAAGATAGTCAGATGATGCCATATTGCTGGCAGAAAGCAGCAATGAATTGAAACTACTGTTAATGAAAGTAAACAAAGAAAGTGACAAATCCAGCTGAATATTAAGAAAAAAGAATTCATGACTACAGAAGAATTACACAGTCTTAATGTCAACAAGGAATAAATTGAATGTGACAGATTTGCAAGCTTTCATTCAGTCATCGATTCAAGTGGAGACTGCAATCAAGATATTTAAAGGGGACTGACACCTGGAAGGGCAACAATGAAAGAACTGGAAAAGTGTGAGGGTGTTTCACTGGCGACCAAGGTCAGGATCATCAACATGTGTATTCCTGATCACTGTGAATTGCTGTGAAAGCTGGAAATGGAGAAAGCTGACAGGAAGATGGATACTTTGGAAACATGGTACTAGAAGAGAGCTTTCTGAATACTCTGAACCTGCAGAAAGATGAACAAGTGGGTCAGAACTTTTCCTGGATGCAAAAATGACAAAACTGAAGCCATCAAATTCCAGGCACACCAAGACTAAACAGGATTCACTGGACAAAACATGCTAGAGAAAGTTAAAGGCGGAAGAGGAAGATCAATTATGAGATGAATCAATACCATAAAGGAAACCCCTGCCTCGAGTTTACAAAAGTTGAACAGGGCTGTCCAGGCTAGGACATTTTGGAGGGCATTCATTCAAAGGGTTGCCACAAGTTGAAGATGACTTGACAACACAACAAGTAAGTTGTGAAGTTAGGCTGAGTTCTCCCAGTGGAATGAAGAACTCACAGCAATGTCTATTCTGATATTTGCATTCCCATCACCAATCTGAAATGAGACGACTTCTTTTCGTCGCACACATCTTGACAACAATTCACTAACTGGAGTGAATGCATTACATCTAGCCAAAGGGTCTATCCCTTCCATCTGAGCTGTGTGTGAGACTGAAGCCAGATTTATTCTTTTCCCTCTACAGGTTTCCCATCATATGAAGCATGCTTCTTGGCTGCACCTTCTCTGTGAACATCCCAGAGAAACCATCTCTCCAGCCCATCACAAACTAAGGCTGAACATTACTAGTGAGGCTGAAGTCCTGTACCTGTGTGAGTCTTCTATGCAAATTATAAGCCTGCATGATCGTGGGCCAAGTTTGCATGCAGAGCCTATATGAGTACAATGGCCTACAGATGTTCAACTCATTCACATAAATGGAGATGTCTAAAGCACCATGCTGGGAGGATCATTTTAGGGAGAAATGAGTAAATAGAGCTACAATGGATATCGCTTGGGACCTCAATACCTGATAGTTTGTGTGCTATCAGAAACCTATTCTACCCAGCCTCTACAAACTTCAGCTGGTGCATTCCTCCAACTGCCACCTCCAAGGGAGGCCCAGAAAGAGGCAACAAGGAGGAGCTCCATTTCAGTGGTAGCCCCTCATACCTAATCTCCCTGCTTAGGACTTTCTGGCACCAACACTGTAATCTTTTTGGTATCAGGTTAAAACTGCCATCTATCCCCAGACATTTAATGGCATATGGTGGGTAATGTCTGCTGTTTTAATTGAGTCTGGTTTTTAATGGAATTGTTTTAGATGTTAAATTATTTTATATTTTTGTGTATTGGAATTTTTAGCTTTTCAAAATGTGTACATTGGAATTTTATTATATGTTTTGTATTTGACTGATTGTTGTGAATCACCCAAAAAGCTTTGGCTATTCTGCAGTATAGAAATTAAATAAACAAATACAGATCGGTCTCAGGAACCTAATCTGGCCTTCTAGGGTTGCAGAGAAGGCTACATCTATTTCCTCCCAACCATGAACTGCCTCGCCCATTTTTTCCCATCCACAAATTGTTGAGTAGTTTCCATGTTCTAACTACTGATACTAAGATACTGACAGTAAAGACTTTGCATGGAAATATGCTGGTATTTTTGCCCTGTACTTCCTGCCTTGGGCTCTGTCTACCAACAGAACGCAAGCCCTGAAAGTTCCTTCAAAATGGAACGTAGTCCTCAGGCTGAAAATGTCTTGTTTCCACTAAGTGAGAGTGTACCTCAAAATGACCTTATGGATTGTTTCTTCATTACAGTTTGCAGGTAATGAGGTTTTCTTTCAAGTTTCACACTGACAAAATTAAAAAAGAGCCATAAGAATGGACATCTGCAGAGAATTACAAGCAATGAGTCATCACACTTCTAAATCAGGGCAGGAGAAAAAATCTTCAGTTCATATTCTTTAGCATCAACACAAAAGGTGTGTGTGTGTCCATGTATGTATCAGACAAAATGCCAGAGTAATAGCTTAACTACAGAGTTTCATTTTTGTTTAAAGTTTTGTAGTCTTGGGAACTAGTACAGCAGCAGTGCCAGCACAACTCTCATGAGGAGAACTGTATTGAAAGATAAGTTACTCTGTATGTGATAAAAGGCACTGTTGATATTCTACACAGATAGTTAACCTTTCAGAACAAAACCACTGCAATTTTCTTGTGATCTTCTTGATAAATCTAAACATTTCCATGAAGGCCTTTTCTTTGATGTCTCTTTCAAATAATGCTTGCATCACATCCCTTACACATGATGCTTCCCTGTACATGTCACTGACACCTTATAGCAATAATATGTATTTCCATGCTTGTTTTGGACACAAGTCTCCAGGCATAATTTAAACCATGCTCAGAGGAAGGCACTCTGGAACATGAATGACTGGGCCCACTTTTACTCAAGTGCTACAGTGACTTCTCCCAGCGTAGTCATTGGTTTACTCTTTAGAACAGGCTTCTCTCCATCAGGCAGAACACATGGGGCTTTCCATGTTATCTTCACAACAACCCTGCAGAGGTTAGGCTGGGAGCTAGTGGTTCGAAGCCTGTGTGGGATTTGAACCTAGTTCTTTTTATTCCACATCCAGATGTTTGCACATTACAGCGCTCCTGCTGTTTAAGCACTGAAGCTGATACTAACATCATGGCAAACCAAATAGGACAGAGCGAACATTTCCTTGACTGTTTAACACTTTCTGTTATTGAATGAAGTTGGGAGACAGATATGTTCTTTTTCCTGTGTATGCAGGGAAAGTTTTCATTTCTGGGGAGTGGAATATTCATACTTTCCTTTCCTGGATGGAATGCTGGATGCCAAGGAATCTAATTATTATTATTAATTGCATTTCTATACTGCTCAATAGTCTAAGCTCTCTGGGCTGTTAACAATCATTCATAAAACAGAAAAATCAATAAAACAGCATAATTTTTCCAAATTACAAACTTTTAAAAACAGCTAAAGCAATATATGATACAGAGTAGACTTATAAAACATCTCCTCAAGCAATTAAATACTCTTGGATGTCTTTAAATACCTTGGCATAGAGGCCCATTTGTTCCAACATTGGTTTAAGAGGTCCACAGCATAACATGATAGAAATTAAAAGGAAAAATGAGAGTTGCATGCCAGCAGCATACTGATGGCAAAGCCCTCTGAAATTCTGAGTGGCCAGATTCAGAGTTTTCCTGTAGATATTACATAGCATGGCAGACAGAACCAACCCATGAAGAACCTCATCTGGAGAATACACAGGGATGAACAATATTACCTAAGCACCACCTCCTGGAACCAAACCTCTGAGGAGTGGAACTACTGCAATGCAGTATCCACCACTCCCAAGTGAGACATTCATCCCAGAAGGCTACTACTGAAAGTTGCCAGTTGATCCAGGACTATCAACATGGGCACACTTCCCCCATCTCTCTCCCTCTCCCTCTCCCTCTCCCTCTCCCTCTCCCTCTCCCTCTCTCTCTCTCTCTCCCCTTCTCTGTCACTCCCTGGTTAGGTCATTATACAGGGTGACCAAATCTGTTTCCATGCCAAAATTCAGCCTGAACCCAAGCTGAAGTGGATCCAAAGAACCAGACTCAACTGAAGGTGTCTGGAGTGGGTTGGTCAACACCAGTTCAAGAACTTTGGCCAGGAAAGGAATATTTACCACAGGTCTAAAAGTGTAAAGATCTTCCTGGGCAAGAGAAGATTTATTTCTGAATAGTTTTCTGCCCCATCTTTCAGGCACCGTGGGACTTCTGCATCCATAGGGAGGCATTGATCACTTTCCTGGCCCATTCAGTTGTTCCCTCCTGGCAGACTTTTACAATCCAGGAAGTGCTAGGATTTAGCAGAGACCTGTGTAAGTACCCTCTCCATGTCCTTGAAGTGTACCAACCTAAAATCACCCATAAAACTGTACTAGACTGTGTTGTGGGTACCTAAGCCAATTCAACTGATATAATTATGGAGTCTATGATCTAGTGGATGCAAGAGATTTTTTTCCTGGAGGTGCCTTGCAAATATATTATGGTGGGACTTGGACAGGACTAAGTTGCCATTAGGGCCAAGATGTAATAAGCCCTGGCAACCCTAAAATTCTGATGGGTGGCAAATAGCAGATTGAATAAATGCAATATTTCCTTGCCTCCTTCACTGCTCCTAAATATGCCTGAGTCTAGGCACACACCAGAGTTCAACTGTATCCACTAGGAATTTTCCTCATCTGCACTCAAGCCATCTCCAGTTTTGTTTCACTGTCCTCAGCTCCAGCTTTTATCATGGAGCCATAGAAGCTCTACTACAGAAGGTGCCTACAGAAAAAATCTTATCAACTATCTCAACCAACTCTGTAATACTCAGCTTAACAGTAACAGCAGCAGAAAACCTTCTAGAACTCTCTGGAATTGACCAAATCCATTAGCCTCTAGGGACAGACAATCTTAATAGGTCTCCCACCCCTGCAGAGAAGAAAAACCAGCAAAACCTCCCCACAAGTATCAGGAATGCAGAGTGTCCAGGCCTGGGTCATCATATAATGGTTTAACGTGATGTAAGGGATCATGCTTTGCCCAGCCTTCTGGATGTGATGGAGGATGCGCTTCACTGGGAATTTCCAAAGATGGGAAGTGCAGCAACCCATTAGCATTATCAGTTATAGAAGTCAGACCAAAAGAAAAACGGAACAAAGGAATAAGAAAAAAAAGTGAAATAAAATACAAAGATGGGGCAGTGTGGGGTGGGGGAGAAAGCAGAAGAATTATTTGATTGCTCCTCTTCCCTAAAACTGCAAGTCCCCCTCCTATGAAAACCTTCTTTAGACTTTCCCTAGACCACCCAAGAGCATAGAAAAAGCCTTTCCCTCACCCTTCCTTTGTTCAGGCTAAAAATGGGTGAGAAAGTGAAGTGGTGCTCTCTGATTAGCCACAGAACAAACAAAAAAGGAATTATTGTTAGATTACACCTCTTTAAACCCAAAGGATATTTTATACAATTTCCCTTTTCTATTGAGTGGTATGAGACTATTGGAACAGTACAGCCTGCTTATTATCTCATTAATAGACAAGGTTCCATGATGACCACATAATCAGCCTTTCTGGGAGAGAAAAACTGATTATGCCACTAGCTATACAGATAATAGCCTTATTAACTTCCCCTTTGCCAGCCTCTGTGCTTGTCATATGAAAATGTTCAAAGATCAAAATAGGAAGAGAGACGTGTATTTATTGTAAGAGTGCTGATGAAGTGATATTATCAGCTGGTAAATCTCTGGCAGTGTCAAAAATATGCTCTAGTGGCACACTTGCAGATAAAGAGCTGAGAAAATGAACAATCAGTTTAGCCAGCAGCTTTTACACCTTCAGTTCATCTTTCCAGTAAACAGACAAGTCCTCTGTATTGTCTCCTCCTCCTCCTCCTCCTCCTCCTCCTCCTCCTCCTCCTCCTCCTCCTCCTTGCACTGCATAAAGGACTTGTGTTTTCCTTTGATCTGATTTCAACACTCCCCATTGCAACAGGGTTATCAGCTGAATTAAATACATCATATTCATCTATGACCAGGCCAGCTCTACTCAAAAGGAGGAGGGCATCAGAGATGAGTTTGCAGAATATACAGCAGTTCAAACACTGGAATTCTGGAAGAGTCTATCTGCCTATATTTGTATAAATAGCTTGCCAGGCAAATGCACATGAAACTTTGTATTCTGATATCAATTTCAGTAACAAACTTTTGGGAGGTTGTTGCTTTGTCTGTAAATCTTATAAGCTGCCATAGGACAACAATGTTGCAATAACACTAACAAAGTAATCAGTGCTGAACTGTGTGAGTGATTGTACATCTGGTGAGGACTTTGTTTTTTGGCAAACGAAGGAAAGGAGTTCCTGCAGATTTTACTAGCCAAAACAGCTATAGCAGTTGTTGCTCATCTCCGTTTCAAAGGCCATGAGCCAGCGCTGTCCGAAGATGTTCATGTGCCCAGCATGACATCACAAGGCACTGTTTCCTCCCCATGGAAGTGGTACCTATTTATATACTTGCATTACATGCTTTCGAATTGCTAGGTTGGCAGAGCAAGGGACAAGGCAGTGGGATATCTCCCTGTTGCATAGCTTCAAACTGACAATCTTTCGATTGGCAGCCAAACAGCTCAGCAGTTTAACCCTCTGCACCACCAAGTGGAACAAAAATAATAAAATTATTCAAAGTAGAAAGGAAAGAACTTTCCTGAAACTGACAGGTGCATGCATCCAAGCAGGGGTAAGGAAACTTTTTCTACCCTAGAACTAGATACAGTTGCAGAGAAGCTGTTGGAAGCCTCTTTTCATTAATGGTGAGGGACATGGGCAAAGATCAGTGAGTGTGAAAAATTTAATCAAGCACAAACTAATTGCACTGGTATCAAATGATACAGTGATCCACTAGGAGCCAAGATTATTCTAATGAAGTGTTGCCTGTTTCCTGTTCCTGGTTTTTAGTGTTTTCTGTACACACACAGACACACACACCGGGGGCAGGGGGGAGTTTATACATTTGAAAATAGGTAATGTGGAAAGAAACACATATACCATTCTAATATCCTGAAAAGCAAAGTAGCATAAAAATGGACATCATCTTGAAGCATTCCTCCTTTTCTTTTCGAAGAGTGGTCCAGACTCTGAGAGATTATTAGGCAAGGGCTATTTATGACTAACACAAGTTCACAAAAGTAGCTGTCAAGTTGCCATTCTTCCAGAAGGCAAACTCAGATTGGTGGCAATGTAGTCACCCTACATCTGAAGTGGGGAGGAGGGGTGGTTTGTTTTTTGGAGTATATTTGTATTCAGCCATTCCACAAAAGGGAAAAAAGCCAATGCACAACTAATAATAATAGCAACAATAACCATAATAATCCACATTGCCTAATAAAAAATTAGCATCTATATTGGGCTGGAAAAAACACAGTAGGGACAATACAAACCCTGTTAGGACTTGAGCATGCAAGTAAGGGCCATATATTTGAAGGCCTCTCCTTCAGCAGCACGGGTTGGGACAGAACTCCTCAGATGTAGAAAGTAAAGTCTACCATCTTTTTTTTCCTGTTATGGTAGCATCCTGCATGCAGGAAGATCTGTTTAACATCTGCAGCACTAAGTGAAAGCTGAGCTCAGAAGCTCTCCAGGGCATTCCCTTATTGGAAAGTTGCCCAGTGATAGTTACCCTGTGTCTAAATAACCTCAAGGTGTAACTCCATCAGAATAGTGAATCACTGAGAAATCTTTCCATTTAAGCTGAGCAGATTTTCATAGCATTTCTGATCTGGTGATTAAAATGGTTCATCTCAGTTATTTTTCAGGTTTCAGAAATATGTGCAAAGTAGTTGTGAACAACAAGCAAGATCTGCATATGCATAGCAACATTCGCATGAATGGTGGTTTACACAAATCAGGACTTTTGCCTAAATAGCTTTGCACTGCTGTTAACATTTTATCACATAGAAACATAGAATAGTAGAGTCGGAGGGGGGCAGGAAGGCCATTGAGTCCAATCCCCTCCTGTTGCAGGTCACCAAGTTACACCATCCCAGTCAATGGCTGTCCAGTTTGTTTCTGAATGTCCTTAGTGTAGGAGAGCCCACCACCTCTCTCGGCAACTGGTCCCACTGTTGCATTGCTTTGACAGTGAGGAAGCTTTTCCTGATGTCCAGCTTGTCATATTCCCTGCTTCACAAAAATGTATCATTATCAGCTTCATCTTATTCTAAAGCTCAGGAATTATGCTCAACTTTCAATATCCAATATTTGTACAACTATTGTGCACTGGCATGGTGCTTAATTCTTTTCTTTGCCTGCCTTGCTCCTTCTTATAGCCTTTCCCAGTCATATTCTGCTTGGTTCCAGAACTCATCCTCTGGCTTTTTTCCATCTTCTGCCTGCTAGTAGGAACCATTCCTTTTCAACTCACTTAATTATGAGCATGTCCTTGGCCCAAGTAATGAGACATTGACTGTGCCATTTTCTACCCTCCTGACCTTCCATACTTTTTAAAAATAGTGAGCAATGCCTAATCAAGACTAGTGCACAATTCCTATTACTATTTTAAATCAAAACTGTTTTTAAAGGATACAATTAATTGTAACAAAAGGAAGGAAGCTAGCAAGCAAAGGAAGGAAGGAAGGATCTGCTCAAGTAATTATTGGTGGCTGTTCTGCCTAAAACGGCATTTTCTTGTTGTGGTTTTAATTATCTGGTCATCAATTTCCACCCAGTTCTGAATATATAAGGTACTGTACCCAATCTGTGCCTGGTTAAGGCCATGGGACAGGGACTCAGGCAATTTGTGCCCTCGTCCGCACTAAGCCATGGAGCTCACTGAGTGACTCTGGGCCAGATACAGATTCTCAGGGTTGTTGTGAGACTAAAATTGAGGGAGCAGGAGGAGGAGAATTAGGTAAGCCACCTTGAGTTCCTTCAAATGAATAAAGTTCAGATATAAATTAAATAAACAAATCACTCACAGCTTTATTTCTGACTAGGGTTTCTCCTTTTGTTGTGTGGCTCCTGCCCCCAACACATCAAACCTGTGATTTATGCCCTTTCCCTTATTTTGTGTTCTTTGCCCAATCTATCAATTTCCTATTCTTGGTAGACAGCAACTTGCAACCAATGTCACCATGGTTTTTAAGAGCAGAAGATAGGAGTAATTTTAAATTCTGCTCTGCCCAAAGTATTGCACGAGTAGTTGCAAGTCACCTGTGTTTGTACTTTCCTAGTTTGTACTTTGCCTACAGTCAGGGACAGGTTTCACTGAGTTTTTCAGTACTCTGTCAAGGGTCTTGAGAACAATTTACTACATAGAGGTGGATGCCTCCTGCTGTTATGCATATTTCACCAGCTTATTGTTGTTTGAGGTTTTGTCTTAGAGAGGCCAGGAGATGGATCTTAGGGAAATCAAGCTCATTCCAGTGATGCATAAACTGTTCTTTGCATGTTTGCAAATTCCATGTCCACAATTTGAACATAAGGTCTATAATTTAGCATCTCCCTCTCTCTCTCCATCTCTCCCTCCTCCTGCCTCTCTGCCACACACACCTATACACACTTCCTGACCTGACTTTGTCATATGATACATTCCAAATTGGTGCTGAGAGCCATTTCTTGCACTATTGTTAGCACACAGAGAATTTATAAATCTTCCTCTGTATACCCCTCAAATATGATCAAATGTTCCCCTTCTCATGTGTATTGACCTCTCACATAGTTCTGCTCAATGATTTTCAACTAGTGATACTTGTACCATCTCATAAGCTGTGAAACACCACTGGTTAAAAAGTTCCAGTTCAGCCTCTGATGGTAGCTTGCAAACAGACAATAAAGTTGGATCTAAGTAAATGGAGAACCATGAAACAGTTTGCAAAGTTATTAATTTATTACCAAAATATCATAGAACGAAGTCCTAAAATAATTTAAAAGGCAGTATACTATAAAAGGACAAATTAACCAGCCCTTGGCCCTGGCAAGCAGAACTTCTTGCCCAAACAATAGAAAAGCCAACCTCAGTCACACTTTGGCTTTGGTGCAAGTATTACATGGTTTCAGGTTGACTCCATGTGGTAGCCATCCATAAGATGTTGCATGAAATGTTATTTGTTGAACGTGCCCTTTTTATATTATTCAAGATTCCCTAGCCCAGGGGGTTTCAGACCTCAGGTCTGTGGCCCAAACTGAGCTCTCTGGAGTTGCCCAGACGGCTGCAGCCCCTTCCCCTAGTTCCACCCTCTCTTCCCTAGGTGCCAATCATCAGGTGGTTTCCTGGCTTTTGCACTATCCCGCAGCCCTACAGCATTCTAAAAGGCTGCAATGGCTCCCCTAGAGGCTTGACCATAAAGACCAACTATGCTGGTGTTTTTGTCCCGGCCCACTTTTTGGCCATACAGAAGGCCATAACTTCAAGAAGCAGGCCTCACACCATCACTGCTGCCCCATTTCTGTACATTTTAGTGTCCTAGCACTTGTTGGGAGCAGACATACGTACAGCAATATTTAATAAATATTTAAATATAAAATAAATATAAAATATAATAAAATATAATAAAATAAGGGGCAGACACATATACAGCAATATTTACTTTATTAAGAATATTTCTATGTCATCACGCAACTCCAGAGAGCTTGTACAGAGTCACTGACCAGACTCAGGCCTGCTTAGCTTCAGCAAAGGATCATGGGCTCTCAAAACTGTGCCCCTGGTTCCCAGCGCTTGGGGATGAAATCCTCACATTTATGTGCAGTCATATCATTGTAGGTCTTCCAGAGCAATTACATTAACCTGAAATCCTCACAAACCTCAATGACTTTTTTAAGTAAAATCATTTAGAATCATGAACATATTTCAACAAATTGCAATTTGTTCTTCTTTCCAACTCATTAGTATGTTAAATACCGTTAGTATAATAGTCAACCTCATGAGTATCTTCTTATTAACCTCTCTCAGTTCCAAATCATCTTTTCACTTTGTAGGTTGTTTCCTGTTTATCATGTTTTTTAATCTGCAGCAAATTTTTGCCCTTTACTCTAGGGCTATTTACTTTTCCTTCATTATCTGCTGCTATAAGTTTTTTCTTCTTCTCAACATCAGAACATATTATCTAATATACCTCTTTTTTCCACTGCAATGCAACAACCCTGAGGCCTGATTTCCCAGCCACTTAGAGGGAAATTGTATGCCATGTGTAAATCCATCTATGAAGGGTCCCAGCAGTTTAAAAATGAAAAATAGCATCAGCAAGGTATAATTTTGAACAGAGTAGCAAGAAGAAGGGAAGAGATGCTTCACCCCTTCCCCTGCTAGCTATTTCTCTTCCCAAGATTACTTATTTCACTATTTGGCAATAACATTTTGAGACACAACATCCTACAGGAGTGGTAGGGACGGGAGCAGCTGGAAGCAATTTTAAGTGGAAAAAACATCCAGTGGGGAAAAGTAAAGCACATCCATCACTCTTCTGCTCAAAATTATAATCTCTTGTCCCTGACTACTTTTCCTTTTTAAAGTCATGCCTTCCTTGAATGCCTATGCAGGTAACATGTAATTCCTCTATTAAGACCTTAATTAGTCCCTGACATATTAATGTGACATTTTATTGATCTTCAGTTGTAAAAGAAATAGATCTAAGTTATACTACAAAAGTATTTTTAAACCACCGTATTTTTAAACCATACTCAGGAACTGCTAAAGCTCAAAATGGAAATGTTCCTATCCATGTGTGGACCTTCCTTTCTGGTAAGACACAAAATGGCAGCTTGTAGCAATCATCTTGCAGATTCTAGGCTAGCCTCCCCTCCCACCCCCCACAGCCTAGATGTCCATTGGTCCCTGCTGAAGAGTGCATGCTTGGACAGCTAAGCAAGACCAAGGTTTTCCTGGCCATTGAGTGTTCCTGCGTGTCCTTCCACTATGCCATATTGAAATGATATTAAAAAAATACAAGCATTCACATACAATGCACAGTCCCAAGAGTTATTCCAAGAGCACATGATGCAGTCCCTTGCTGAAGCTAAGCAGGCTGAGTTTGCTCAGTGCTTTCAATCTGAGAATCCTATGTGCATAAACTGTCTTGCATTCTATGATGGGCAAAAGGCAGAATAAATACAACAATAAAATTGAATGAAAACACATGGAAACAAAAATCAATACTAGGCTATGCCCCTAGCAGAGACCATTAATTTAGACACTACAATGTATATTAAGTTTTCTAACTCACCTTCAAACACAAGGACATCAATACAATTCAGTTACGCTTTGACTGATACAAAGGTGGGTACCTTAAGCAAGCAGCTGATTGTGATTTGAAAACAGAAAATTATCATTGATAGAATTCACCAATTTCCATTTGCAGCTGGGACAGAAAGGTATAGTTTATACATTCACCAGTAATGTGCACTGTCCTCCATTTCCACTTCTGTGCATGCACAGTGCCTTACATTACGTGGTTTATAGTGCTTAATAAACAACATTTGGTAGAATTTAAGGAAAGCAAGTGTTTTTCTTTTAGTTTTCTCACACATATCAATTATATAGTTTTAAAAAGCATGTTGATATTATACATGACAAAACAAAGTGGTATCCTACTTTTAACTGAAATGGAGAGATTAGTTTGAATATAGGCATCTGTTATTCTGTGTTGAAACTCCAGTCTGCAGCTGACATCCTCCATCAACAGGAAAAAATATTGTCACATAGACAGATGATGGATGGATGGATGGATGGATGGATGGATGGAAGATACAGATAACAGTACTCAGTTGTGTTCTGGAGGGGGACAGAGAGAGAGAGATCCCATAACATGACAATGGGACCAATTATACTGGTAGCTCTCTCTTAAGAGGTCTTCAAGCAGAGGCTGGACAGCCATGTTTTAGCTCTAGATTGCCTAGGTAGCATATTAGGCCCTCTCCAACCCTATGTTTCTACAGGAACGTGTTATTGCCAAATTGCCCAATATTGAATATTGCTCTTTGTGCTCTTTGTGGCATGGAAAGGGATATCCATTCCTGCTTGGAAATCACAGGAGAAGTCTGCTAGACCTAACAGTCAAAGCAGAACTGTGTATGTGATACTAAACCGTCATGGCATGCCATTGTGTTCCAGAACTTAATCCTTTGATCTCCTCCTTGAAATTGAATTGAAACTCTGAATTATCTGCACTAGCTCAGCCTAGAGAAACAACCAAATACCCCATTGCTTTTTAATTTTTTTACCTGTTTGCTTAAGCTGTGGTGACAAAAGCTCTATCAGTTTGATTCTCCATTAGCAAGTATCTTACTTTCAGTGAGCTAGTAGAGATGGAATTTTTCCTATTGAATTAGTTTTCATAATTGAACTCTAATTTGGGGGCATATAAACAGCTCCCAGACATTCCAAGAGTTAGGATACTTTGACCTAAAGAAGCCCCCCAGCCCCCCATTTCTTCTCAGAATTTTGTGAACCCCCTGTAAAGAATTTGTGGATATAGTTTCAATTATGGGAATATTTTTGCTTTCCCAATAAGAAGAAATGATGTCTCTGAATCTAATTCAGATTTTGCAAGCAACAGTACAGTATTTATCAAAACCATTAAACAAAGTGGCAACCACTTCATGCTGCTAATCCTACAAAAACCTTGGTGTAAAAGTACAAAGGGGAAATGATTCTATCCTCAAGCATGTATTTGAATAAAGCAAGTTCATTAACAACAGCAAACCATAATTCAGTTGTTCTCAATGCAAGTTGGTCCCATAGATAGAGGTCAGTGGTATTTATTTTTATCTGTCTGTCTGTCTGTCTTACTATTTCTACACCACCCCATTCCCATCAACTTGGGCAGTTTACAGACAGTTTTTAAAAAGTCCTTAAATCAACAAAAGTAGTACACACATTATCTTTCCTTACCTGTAATTATATTTTCATTAAGTGGTCGTTATCAATAGTGGAATAGCAAGTCTTGAAATCACCCTGAAAAAAAAAAAAATCTGTTGTTGACTACTGCTTATTTCTCAAGCGTTTTGCAAGACATTTACCTTCCAGTGTCAATCAGCTTTATGGGCCTATAATTCAAATGAAGTTTTCTTTTTCTCGTCTCATAAATAGGAAATATTATATTTAAGTTCCAGTTGGATAACTTGGAGCCATAATGGATTTCATTAATGAAACCAAGAATGACCAATAACTGGCACTCATTATTCTATGCTATATTCTTTAGCAAAGATAGTGCCCTTTCCCCTAGCTGTTATTATTTGAGTTTTGCAATCATATCTTCCAATTCTGTAAAATAGGCTGGTTGGGTGGGGGGGGGGGGGAGACAGCTTGATATCAGCAGACACACTATTGAGAGTTCCATTTTTGAAAAATGTATGTTAAAAAGAAATGCAATTCCCAAGTATTTTTTGCAAGATTAATTAACAGTAATTCCTTACCCCTGCAGCTGTTGTTGCTAATTAATATCAAACAATATCAAGACCTTTGGATCTAAAAGTAAAAATATTTCCCTTTATAAGGGAATTTTAATAGCCTCAGTAGAGTTTTCTTCTAGCTGCTTGGTTAACCCTTTTCCTGACCTCTACATTGTTAGTCAAACTCTGTGAGATGATTCTATCTAGAATTTTGTCTTCTTGTTGGAATGCAGGGCTAATCTTATCCACTATCTATTCAAACAAATGTGTAATTTTATAAGAAGGCAACTGAAGCAGTGAAAAATACATGCATAACTGAAAGTCAGCCCCTAACCTTATATCCCTCTTCAGGCATTATACGCATCTGCACAATGGAAGGAGAGTATGGGGATAAGTGTGCCAGAGGGCTTGAGGGCGCTAATTCTGCCTCTCATTGCTTCACTGTATCTCCTTGTGTTGGAAAGACATTCTTCTGCAGCACAGGGCTTCTTTATGCATGCAACCTCCCTATCAGAAAAGCTCAGCCTGCACCTCACAAGGGACCCACTGCATCCCTATTTTCAATTGAAATGTGTTTTTTCCCTGCCTCTGGTTCAAACAGCAGTGGGCTTGGGAAGCAGGTGGAGCAGATACCTACCTACTTCTACTCTGGTTTTCTGCCTGTCAAGCAAGCAATTTTGAGAAAGGGAGCAATAGAATCTCCGAAAGAGACTCAAAGAAGGAGGGAAGCTATTAAGAGGGAATTGTTCAAGGGCCTTCTGAAATCTAAAGTTGGCACTGCAATCTTCAGATATTCTAAATGATGCAAGAAGTCTCTACAAATACAAAAGTCTCCCCACTATATAAGTTCATATCTCAACATGTGGAAGATTATAAAGGTGGCAGTGGGATGCAACGGGGGCTGGGCCAATGGAGAAATCCAAATTTTCTTCTTTATATGAAGATATTTGAGGGATAGGAGAATCTCTGAATCTGACCGCCAGATTCAGTCATGGAGCATGCCTTTACACACTCAGTTTTCTGAAACCACTGTAAACTAGAGCAAATTTGCCCTTTCTCCTGTTATAATAAATGTGCCCATGTAAGCTTGGATGAGAGTTTTCTTTTCAAATAAACTCTATTCCATGGTCATGAACTATTGTGTGTATGCAGAATTAAGTGCATCTTCAGAGTTGCTGCTGGAAATTCATAGTATATCATGCCATCATATGTTATCATGCCATGAAGGTGCCATCATGTTATGTACCACCTTCTACTTTAATGCAGCTTTTTAAATGTTAACCGAACTATCTCAGTGCATGCACAAAAACAGCATTGTTTAAGTACATCCTGCACATTTTCAGAAGCTTGTGATCAATACCAAACTTAACAAAGAATTTCTAAGACATTGCTTCAGGCTCATTAGAAAGGTGAGCATAACAAAAATCAATCAGCAAGTCAACTAATTATGAAATTTTGCAGGATCACTACTGTAAATTAATCCTTAATAACTTGGTGAGCAGCTAAATGATTGTGTATATAGCAAAACTCCAGAAATTAGGAAGTAGACATAGCAATAATGGAGCAAACAACACATACAGAACTGACTTCACTCATATTACCTAAAGTGAGATCATCATGCTTACCACTTACAACCCCAGTGCTTCTCCCAGACTACAAGAAGCAAGTTTCGCCAAGCTCCATTCTGCAGTCATAGGACTGTATTCAGCATTAGTCCTTAGAGTAGTACCTTTGAAGTGAATGCAACTTTATGCTAATATTGGATAACATCAATTGAATACAGCCTTTGATTTACAAAGATCTACGCAATAAAATGCCACCAGGTTTCATTATGCTATCCATTATGTTTGGAAGTTCTTCTTTCTTTACCCCAGAACAAACAGGATGGTATTCCATTGTTACTCACTCATGCCTTTGTGATAAAATTCTCCACCTTTACAATACATTTAGTTCTAACAATTCAGTCATAGTAAAGGCACTATAAAATGTAGATTCTTTAAAATATTTCAAATTTGGGGGAAAATATAAAAATTGTATTCAATGTTAGTCTAACCAAAGCCCCATCCATTGCAATGGGTTTGCTTTAAGTCAGATTAGCAGCCCTAAGCATCATCAAGAAAATACAATTTCTGAACCAAGCCTGACCACCTCAACTGTAAATTGTACCAAACAATTTGCTTTCAGTGTCTTGGCCCCAAAGTTATTCTCTTGTTCATGCAAGGGAGGGACACTTTATCTGCTGACACACAAGTTGTATGAATCCCTCAACTTCAACCAGAATAATTTTGCAGGCACTACTGAGGTGAGGGGGATGTCAGAGAGGCTGTTTGCATGCATATGGATTGGTTCAGTTTGTGGAAAGGAGGTCATGATCCACACCAAAGCATATGGAGAAAGAAACTGACCATGGCCTAGTTATCTGCAGGCAGACATCTATCAGCACATCTAACTGCAAGGATGAACTACACTTCTAAATCATTTCAGCATGATTGATCAAATATTGGTTTACATCAGCCGGGTTTCTGGGAAATAGGTGACACTGTGTATCTTCAGACAACCAACCTTGCAGTGCTTCCAGTTCTGTGCAGGCTCCATCCAGCTGTATTTTGTATAGGCATAAAACTCAACTTGAATTTTAAACGTAACTCAGATCCATTAAGATAAAATATGCAAATGTGCAAAGGCAGCACTTCAGTTGTTCAGCTTAATAACTCCCATTGTTTACCATGTCTAGACTATATCTAACTCCTTCGACACACACAGGGAACCAGGACTTTTGAATCCAAACCCAATCCCAAATGTTGTCTCCAACCCAAATGACCAGGTCTAATCTCTCTGCATCCAGATGCCATGCACAAAGGTGACACTCGGGGTGTATCCGTTGAGTGCTTACTCTTTCTGACTAATCAAGAATATATCCAGGCCCCTAAAAATAGACAGAGACCTGAATTTTCCTGTCCGCCACTATAATCTGAAGCTTGATCCCAACACTAACACCTAGGGACAATCCCTATGTATTCAGATGACAAACAGAAAGGGGGCTCTTAAAGAGTGTGTGTTACTCACTTATCCTTCCTGTCCAAGTTCCAGACCATGTTCCAGACAAGGCTAATTCCAGACCAACAGACATGGAGAAGGACCCAGTTTTTCCAAACCCTAATGTCTATCCCTTATACTGAAGGAATCTGACTGCCACTCTTGGCAGGCCTCCCAAGGGTAACTCTAGATCCAATACCCTTTAATTGTGAAAGAGTAATTCTAGTTCCGAGCCATTAAAATTCATATTGAGATTCAAGTCCCAAAGTTTTCTCTGACTCTTTAAAAATACCTTGGTTTTCAAAAGCAGCATAACTTCCAGCACACATCTATAATCACAGACTGGAAAGAATGCGGGATGAGCGCGGTTTCTGGAGAGATAAGAGCCATCTGATCTTCCATGATACTGAACAGGCATCCACACCTAGCTTAATGGTTTAAGAAACCCTGTTGAAACTAGCTGGATCCTGTTATTTTCATCTTTTGGCTACATTGCTGGTCACAACACATTCAGTTCCCACTGTCCCTGATTCTTCCATATATCATTTATTTATTTATTTATTTATTTATTTATTTATTTAAACATTTCTATGCTGCCCCTTGCCAAAGCCTCGGGGCGGCTTAAAACACAATAAAATACAATAAAATACAAAAATGACAATATAAAATTAACAATATAAAATAAATAACAATATAAAAGAAGTCGCCCTGGCCAGATAAATAAGCAAATATTGTTAACAATTAAAATGACATTTAAATAAAAAGGTTAGAACACAGTTCCTCTACAAAGGCTCTGAATTCCACTGTTGCTGCTATAACCTTCATTTTTATTTTCATAAAGACTATCTTGTAGTGACATAACGTCAGATGGAGGAAAGTCTGATGGCATCACTGCAGAAAGGACTTAGCAAAGAGAATGTTTCGATACTTCTGAGGACATGCTCACTGAGGGGGTCTAAAACATACTTAACAGTTGGCCACGGGGGATGTTTCAGTTCCCAGTAAATGAAATCTGTCAGCCAGAGCCAATTCATGCAGGAACACATTTTGGGCATTCTCCATGTGTCTGCAATCGGATATCCAGCATACAAAGAATTCTATCATACTCAAATGTGTGGATGCAGTTCAGTTTGTTCTTTTATTTAAACCTTTCCACATTGTTCATTAAGGCCATTAGATCTATTCATCCCATGAAAGGGAGGGCTCTGCTCCCAAAAGGTCTTTCCATCTAATTTGGGGGATCCCTCCTTTGCCACAACAGAGCTCATCTCATTCAGCAAGATCCCCCGACTGTCTGTGCAGCATTTTGGAGGTCTGGAGGGGTAGCTGTGAGAAGGGGGAGGTGGGGAAGCCCAATTCAATTAGTACAGTTGATCCAGCATAAATCTGAATCCAACCCAATAATATTACTTTAAGAAAAGTAATTTCAGAATTGTGCAATTTATCATGTAATAACTGTAGACTGTATGATGTTTACATTTGATTAATTTAAACATAAGGTCGGATGTTGCAACCTTTTCTTCGTGCCATTTCAGGATTATTTCTTGAATAGTCTGAACCATGAAAAATGTTCTTCTTTGATCAAACTTAAAACGTCTATGAGATGGCTTATTTTCCAGAATGTTTACACAGTTGAAGTATGACTGTTTGCAAGAAGTCTCATCTGTCACCGCTCAACAATACTGAAATACTAAATACTAAAGTGAAATACTAAAAATAGACTAAATGCAATTAACATGAATTGGTTGTCCATATGCTAGGAATTCTGCCATTGGTTCTGCAAATCAAACTTTATAAACTCATTTTATTCTCATAATAAACACAACTATTTATAATTGGAACAAATGTTTATGAAATATAACTAGAATTCATCCACCATCACACATGCACACACACAACAATAAAATGTTCCTCTGAACATTTTATGGAATGGAAATGTAAAGTTAGGAAAGAAAGCATTCCATGGGCACATACCTTGAATAATGGTATTCCTGACCATTTTTCTTTGATCAGCTGATTCTTCCATATTGGTACATTGTAATCTGTGCTCGACAATTTGCTTCATTGTGAAAAAAGTTTGTCAAGGGGCATGAGGGTCTGCTGTTTTGAGGAACAAAAGCCTAAAACTTACTTGGGCTCAGAGAGGTAGCTATGTTTTAGGCTCCTTCAGAAATTCTGTGTTCATAGGAGATATGTGTGGAGCAGGACTGAGGGACAAATTAACCTGATTTGCATTTAATGCTGACTTATAAAATGTTCACATTCAACTTAATACATGAACCAAAACACAGTTATCTTTTGAAATTCAGACTTCCCTGAATTTTGAGATTCAGTTATCCAATAAATTTTAAATGCATACATAAATATGTAAATTAAGAAAACATGCACACAAAAATGATTATAGTGAAGAAGATATTGCGAAAGTGCATTTTACTAGGAAAAATGTTTGCATAAATTGTGTATATTAGGCAAAATTGCACTAAAAATGCATGGTATACGAGAAATGCACACCAAATCCAGTCAAATGTTCATTAACCTTATAAAAACCTCAGCATCTGAAAGGAGCCAATTTTGGGGAACTTGGTAAATGGAGAAATTAACAGACTTGACCATGGTGGTGGAGAGATGGGATTACAGAACTGGCCACTTGCAATGGGGTGCATTCCATTGTCTTTTTCCCTACTTTATTTTAAATGAGAGTGTCTCTTTCTGCAAACCAGTGAAGACAAATATGACATCATGGCATAGTAACAATATGACATAGTTTCACAACCATGGGGCTCTATACATATTTACATATATACAGTACTGAACCGTTATAAAGGGAAAGCAAAGCATATTCTGCCATCAAAGGCAGCAGTTAGAAATCTCTTGAGAATCCCTAAAAGCTCAGCCATAGCATCATTATTTAGGAATGAGTCCCACTGAGCTGCATGGAGTGACTATTCAGTAAATACATTTAGTACATTTTGAATCACAGCTTTAAAGCACAATCCTATAGTCTCTAGATGGCTCTTGGAGGTCATAGATGGCTGGAGATTTCTCCTTCTGAGGATGTATCCATAAATACAGAAGCAAAATCCAGGCCTGGTGCTTTCCTTCCCTCCCATGGTTCACAGAATCCCCTCCACCCCTCCCAGATGCTGTAGAAATATCCACAATTATGCGTCTTCCAAAGTTTGAGCCCTGATCTTGAACAGAAAGGAGAAAAAATAGGCTGCTGGTGGGCAGAGTGAGGAAATGATTCTGTGTATGTACTGGTTCTTAGCACTGTCCTGGTCCCTGGTCCTTGGAAGCACACATCAAGTAGACAAGTTCAAAGGCACACCTTGTGAAAAATACAACAAAGGAGGATGGAGAGAAAGAGGGAAGTCTCCATCACATCTGTCCTGCCAGCAACAGTCATGTAGGGTTTAGGATACTTGGAAGTCTCCAGTCTTGCATCCTCCAATCAGCATTCAGGCATCTAATCCTAGGATTTTGCCTTTGGTGAAATACTTGGGTTGAACAATGAAATGGTCTGTGTCTAATTATCTTCTGCATTTGCAAGAGATTGTTCTTAGAGGATAGTTGCTCCTTGTTAAGATATCCTTTATATTGATGTATTAGTTGCTTAGAATCATTTGGATTCAGCCTTAGTCATATTGATATCTGATCCACCCCTAATCTAGAGTATGAGTTGAGTATGGGTTGTCATTGAATCATGGATCATTGTTGAAACATGGGTTGTTGTTATGTGCAAATATGCACTATAACCTATGGCTATATGTATGGAAGATGACCCATAGTTTGTTGTTGTGAACACTGGGTTGTTTGTGGCTAACTCCTCAGAGTTAAACCACTGTGAGGACTTGCAATTAATTGGAACACATGATTCAGTACCTATGCTCAGCCAACCCATATTCTTGGTTGGCATCACATGGAAATCATTTCTTAGATGATACCTTTTGAAATCAAGTCTATATGACACTCTCAGTTGGTTAATGAGACGGGACTTAGCTTTGCAGAAACTATTTTGCACCTTTTCCAGAAGGGCTTTCCTCTCTGCATTCTTACTGATTTTATCTATAAAAACTCTTTAAACCAATTTACCCAAAACAAATATTAAACTAGCCAGTCTGTAATTTCACCACCACCACCGCCCTGGATCCCTTTTAAAAAAAATGGTGTTAGATTGGCCATTCTCCAGTTTTCTGGTACAGAGGCTGATCTTAGGGACATATTGCACGTTTTGTAAAGCGGTCAGCAACGTTGTATTTTAGCTCTTTAAGAATTCTAGATGAATACCATATGGGCCTGCTAATTTGTTAACTTTTGGTGTGTCAATAAGGCTGAGAATTTCACCTTTTGTCACTGCTATCTGCCTTAATTCCTCAGACATTCCTCCTGAAGACATAAGTTCAGGAACAGGTATCTGTTCTGTATCCTCGGCCGTGAAGACAGATGAAAATAATTAATTTAGCTTCTCTGCAATCTCTTTTAGTGCTCCTTTAATTCCATTATTATTCAATAGCCCAAATGCCTTTCTGACTGGCTTCTTTCTTCTGAGAGTTCTGTATTGATGGCCTTGATGTTAGAGATATGCTTCTCAGTTTTTTCCTTTTGTTATTGTATGCCTGCTCCTCCCCAGTCCAAGCTTGGGCTCCCTTTTGTTTTCCTAATTTGGATAAGATTTCCATTTCTTGAAGGAAGTTGCTCCCTTGGCTCTACTTCTTAACCATGCTGGTGACCTCTTAGACTTAATGTTACCATTTCTAACTTGCGGTATTCATGCTACCTATGCCAATTGCATTGTCCCTGTGAATAATCACCAAACATTTTGAAAAGATTTCACCCTTTTTCTCACCTCTTCAACCAGTTCCCTCATTTTTCTTCAAATTTTGCCCTCTTGCTCAGCAGTTAATGGCTTCTCACCTTGCCCAGTGAACTGGAGAGTCAATGCAATGGAGCTTCCCTCTGTATTTATTCACTTAGGGCTGTTTGTTTGTTTGAAGAAATGTGCACATGCACATTAAACAAAAATAACAACTACAGGTCCATCGATGAGTGGGCAATGGAATGAAAAATACCTGACAATCTGACAAGCATAACATAGAACAGATTTAGCAGAATCCCTAGTGACAAGTCACACATAATGCAACCTTCACTTATATATGTGGATTGGTTGAATCTCTTTGTTAACCAAATCCAAATTCAATTCATAACTAAATGCAAACAGTATTTCTGTTTATCCTCCTGATCTCTTCCATGCCATCTGATCAATGAGGCTGTACAGTGACTGGAACCATAGCACTAAGACAGTGTGCAGGATATGTGACCTTCCCTGAATGACTTATCTTGCTTTAATGGTTCCCTGAGCATCTATTTCAGGGGAAGATTGAATGAGATAATGTGCTTCTCATACAGTGTGAGTACAATTTGAACAGTAAAGTGTGTTTACTTTCTGGATATATATTTCCCAGAGTGTAAAAGAGGTACCTAAGTGAAGCTCAGACATTGTAGGTTTATGTAGATTGCCCTCATTCTGGTTTTGGGTAGTTGATAGTAAGGTGCAGAGATCAATATTCAAAGCAGTTCTGAGGCACTCTGAGTTATCCAAAACAGTTTTTCAAAGCATTTAATATGCATTTTAGTATCACTATGATGATGAATCTGAGCTTCATTCCTTTTTCAGATTTATCTTTTAAAAAGACTAAATGGAAATTCCAAAAACGTTATTATTATTATTAGAACATTTCTATGCCACCCCTTGCCAAAGCCTCACCAAAGCAATAAGAAAATTCTCCCTTCAAGAACAAATTAAAGGTCAGCATCCTTGGAATATAACTGGAATTTCCATCCATGGAATTTTATGTTTTGTAAGCCGTCTTGAGACATTTAGTGAAATATGGGATAGAAATGTTTTATTAAATTAAATTAAATTAAATTAAATTAAATAATTACTCTAAATGCCCTTCAGGGCACAATCCTATGGTCTTCTTGCATCATCTGGGAGACCACAAGGGTTGTTCAGAATCCAAACACTGATCCTGCAGTCTTGGAGGCAGTTCTCCAAAGGCTAAACACCTACCCCTCACAATCAGCATGAAATGAACCATGCCAGGCCTTCTCTGAGAGCAGAAATGATCCTCAACAGGGAAGAAGGGACATGCTGGGAAGTGTGAAAGGGAGGAGACTGAGGGCATCTACCTATGCTGATTCCCATTGGTGCTTCAGCCTCCGCCTCGCCCCTTCCAGGTGCTTTATCTAAATAACTGGAACCAGCTGTCTAGATAAAACATGTGATGTGAGGGGCAGCACTGGTAAAACCTGCTGCCACTCATTCTATGCAGAGGATGCATGTAAGCTTCCAAGACCAGGGGCTTAAGTGCAGCAAGGGCATGGAGTACTGGATTGCACCCTTAATCAAATACTCTTCTGGTGCTCTGCAAATGTGCTAATCTTCTCCAGGGCAAGTGTCCCTTGACATATCTTTCAGATATCATATCAAACAGGGGAGTTTCCATGCCCTATTACTGGTTGATATGGGTTAAAGTAGCACTGAGAAAACTGTTGTTGTTGTTGTTATTGTTGTTGCATTGAGGTGTTTCATTCACTCAGAGATAGCCCAGCAGGTGTGCATATTTATCTATTTATTTATTTGCAGCATTTGTGTGATGCCTCATAATATAAGAGATCCCTGGGTGAGCAGAAAGCTACTTCTGTTTATGCATGGGGCTGGGGAACACAACTTCCACCAATTTCCTCCTGTATTATCATTCCATGGAATATATACCATATTTCACATATTATATACTCTCTCTCACTCTCTCTCTTAAAAAACCATTTACCTGAAACATGTCTGAAATTAAGTAGCCTATTTTCTGCCTTCCTGTAGGGCTGGAACCATGTTTACTTTTGGGTGGATATGCATAAGATTGGATATGTATATCTATGGAAAAGATTTGCTTTTGGGTAGATATGTATAAGGTTTTTCAGCAAGAGGTACAGCTATTTCATAGCTTTCCACTGGACCATGTTTCCCTTTTCTCTGATTTCTTTCCCTATGAAACAAGATAGCATATCTTTATTACACCATGAGGTATGCATAATGTTCATCCAGGTTATCTTTGCTGCTCAAACAGAATTACTTGCTGTCCAGGACTTATAGATTTCTAGATGCTTAAAGAAGTGCATCAGTCAGAACATCTGATTTTCTAGAATGAGAAAGATGTCTCTGTGGTCTTGAATCATCTGTGCATTTGAAACGAAAAGCAAAGACAGGTTAAAAGATCTATTATGCAGGGTGATATGCAGTGATGAAACTTGCTTTTAGCAAAGCATGAAATGTTATTATGCCAATAGTACATTTGATTTCTGGCAATCATTTGTTTAAGGAGCAAGCTGCAAATTAAATTTTACTTCACTTCAAACAGATGTACAGCTGGAAGCACACAAACTTTATCGATGTTCCAAAATATTCAGAATTGTAACAACTCCTATGTCAAGTGCTCTCGCCCTCTCTCTACCCCATAGTGTATAAGCCATGGTGAGGTAACATGTCACCTGAGCCCAGCTCTGTCCCCATGGGGCAGTTTATAGACAGCTATTCATGAATCAGCAGTTGTTCATGGCCTGTCCTAGGGTTTAAATAGCCCACTGTGGCTTGATTTGTCATCTCAAAACAGATGACACTCTAAGCCAATCCAAGACAAGACGCAAGAGTCCTTTGGCCAGAATGTCAAGCGAGTCTTGCAGCTGTAGCCAAGGGCCCCTAGCTGACGACAGGCAGCAAGGCACAGCTGTCATCAGTTTCGATCAGGCTTCTGCCAATGTGGGAAAGAGCACAGGGCTGCTCACAGCCAGTCCTGCTCTTCCCCTGGCATCAGCAGGAGCCCAGGCGTGGAGGCTGTGTTCCACCTCCCCAGACCCATGGGCAGGCACCGCGCAGCAGCAAAAGCAGCTGCTCGGAGTTGATTCCTGATGAGAAAGTGAGCCGAGCATCTGCAGCCTGCCACTTCAGCAGTGGGTGCGGGTGGGAAGTTGCTGCTCTGCTTGCCTTCCCCAAGAGGGGAAAGGGGGAACTAGGACAGAGTTGTCCCTTCCCACTGCTTGCTCCTTGCCAAGGAGGAGGAACATAGGGCAGACCACAGCCACACCAGTACCTGTCCATACCACCTTCCAAGCTCCAGACGGGACTTGGAAAGGGTCATGGGCTGAATCCTGCATACCACCACCACCACTGCAGCAGCTGCAAGTGAGAAAAGACTCTGCTTCCTTTCATCTGGGGAGAGGGAAACACAATACCTCAGCATCCCTGTTTCAGTGGTAATGGGAAAACAGATCAGAAACCCCCTTCCTGCTGTCTGCCTCATGTACCTCCCCTTTTGCAAGCAGAAGGTGCATGGTGCAGGGGGCACCATTGCCTTCCTTCCCAAGCACTCAGTAGGCTTTGGGAAAGGGTGTGCAGCAGATGCCAACTCCCAGGCGCCATGCCATCTGGGAGGTGAGAACAAAGGATTGCAGGCCCACAGGATGGGCAGCATCCATGCAGCTCAGCTGCTCCATGCCCTTTGCCTGCTCTTTGCTGTATGGCATCTCACCACCCTATTACCCTCTTATAATGGTCTTTCCTTACAAAGACCACATGCTTTAGAACTTGGAATTATCGCTCAGCCCTCATCTATGTGTATCATCCTACTATGGTCTTTGTTTATAAAGGAAACAACAAAAACTACATGATTTAGAACTTGGAATTCTTTCTCTGCCCTCCAGATAATTAGCGCTAATGATCTATTTTCAAGTTGACTATATGGTTTAACTGCGAGCAGAGCAGAGCAGAGCAGAGCAGAGCCTGTAAGGCCATCAAGTCTAACCTCCTGCTCAACTTCTACAGCTCAGTAAAGGTGACTTGACACATTAGTTCACTGTATAACTATGCAGGCAAAAACAGGGGTAAAAAGTGAAATTATCAGATGCTTCTTTAACAGAGACTTGCAATGTCACTTTCAGCTTTTTATTAAATACAGCAAGACCCCCATATTTACTGGCTCAGTTATCACATTTTCAGTTAACCACAGCTGACCTCAGGCCAAAAGGCAAGTTATAAAGTGCCATTAAGTACCCAAGTTGTAAAGTGTTTCCTGTAAGTGAAGATTGTCAGCTGGATCGGGAAAGAACAAATGAAATTATGAAAAAATAATGGCATACAGTATATAGTGTTCAGTATTATCTGCAGTTTCAGGCATCTGCTGTAGTGCCTGGAACTGATTCATGTGGATATGGGGGTCTTGCTGTATTCATTGTTGGGGGAGATGTATAGCTGCAGTGGACCAAAGAAATAGACAATGTATGAATGCCATTACAATGTTAAATAAGGGGTTGACTGATTTCACATTTGTAGGAACTATTTTGTGTTTGGTTGGTTAGTTAGTTAGTTAGTTAGTTTGTTGTGGAATCACCAACCAGTGATTGGTTCAAGCAACATACACACAGAATTAAAGAACGCTGGATTGTTTTGGTTGCTAGAACTCAACAGAGTGGGATTTTTTATTTTTTTATTTTTTTATTTGGTCTTTTTGTCACAGTCATGCCCAACTCATCTTGACCCTATGGACAAAATCCCTCCAGACAATCTTGCCCTCCACCATCCCAACAGAGTTTATAACCACCCAAATATTCATGCAACAGAAAGCCAAAGAAATACCTCTCTAACCCCCAATTCCTGGAATAAACTTGCCCAGCACCTTAACCCATCTTCCATGGTCTAGACACCAGATTTAGCACCATGACTCAGCCAAACCCAAGTCTGGTTAAAAGTAAGCTTATTAAAACAAGAGCTGGGGTGGGGGATGGGATGGGGTGGGATGGGAAAAGAAGGCAAAAAGGGCAAGAGGGCAGCAGCAATGATGCAAAGTTCCCAAGCTGTCTTGAGTCCCAGTCCCAAGGCACCTGGACTTCTTGGTACACCCGTGAAATAAAACAGGAAAGGTAAGCCTACTCTTCGAATTACCTAGCACAGGCCTCCTTGCCATGCAGGTCTCAGAAGTAGTTCTTGGAGAAAACACCTCTCACAGGCAAGAAAGATCTTTCAAAGTCAGGGTTTCTATGCTCCTTTTCCCTAGAAATGAGATGATATCAGGTAGCCAATCCAAGGGGACCCTGCTCCGCTCTGCTCCCCAGCTGCTAGCAATTCTCACATCTGCAATAATTCTAACTAAGTGCCCTTGTCAGGGGCACACCTTCTGCAATAAGTGCACAGATCACTCCTTCCTCCATTACATCTTGAGCCAACTGATTCCTTCACTAATCCTTACAGTTATAGTCTTACAGTTATAACTATATAATCCTTATAGTTACAGTATTTCTATACTAATCCACATCCAAACAGATTCTGGAGCCATGGACAGTATAAAGTTGAAATTAGAGATGTGTGAGGAATCTGTCTGGAGGTGGAAATCTATTGGAAGTCCTCAGCTAGGCTTCCCAGACTCCAAATGTTCAAAAGGAAAGTGTGCGTTGCTTGACTGGTGTGAAAGGAAGATTCATATAGAAGTCCTGATGGTTTGTCCTTCCTATCTTTATTTTTCACTGTGGAACTATCAGGATTTCTCCATACGTACAGATAACTTTGTGCAATTAATAGAAAAGGTTCTAGAAAATAGAAAGAGGAGGGCAACAAAATGATCCAGAGTTTGGAAACACAGCGCTATGAGGAGAGACTAGGAGAATTGGGCATGTTCAGCCTTGAGAAGAGAAGACTGAGGGGGGACATAATATCTATAATATCTATAAGTATTTCAAAGGCTGTCACAAAGAGGAAGGTCAAGATCTCTTCTCACTGATACAAGAGTGCAGGACACAGAATAATCAGTTCAAGTTGTTACAACCAAGATTCAAGCTGGACATCAGGAAAAGCTCACTGTCAGAGCAATAGAACAGTGGAACCAGTTGCCTAGAGAGGTGGTGGGCTCTCCCACACTAGAGACATTCAAAAAGAAACTAGACAGCCATCTGAGAAGGATGGTGGAAATTGGTGTCCTGCAACAGCAGGGGGTTGGACCAAATGGCCTTCATGGCCCTTCCAACTGTACTATTGGATGGCCCTTCCAACTTTACTATTCTATGATTCTATGAATACTTTAGAGTGAATTAAAATAAGAAACAAACAACCATTGTGACAATTAAAAGCTCTCTTAAAAGAAAGGAAGCCCTTATAGGTGAAAATAGGTTGGATGCTTAATCTTTCCTTACATTGCGAAACTGCATAAATAACTGAAGAGGCATTTGCCACCTACATACTAAACACATGTGTGCACACTTTCCTCAGAAATGACAAGGTTAAATCCTCCAAGATCTAGGCTCTCTAAAAGCTGCCAATGCACGGTTCAGTGGTCCAGTGTTTGGGCCATGCAGAAGCACTGCATTGTTCTATTTCTGAGCGTTTCCGTGTGTCAACATCCATCAGCTTATGCTTTTGTCCCTAAAGATGTCAAGGTTTGTGTGTTTGTTTCTCTGACAATTAAGGAAAACAGTTAGAAAACATTGGCATTGCTTTTCTGATGACTGTCACATGCCTTTCTCTGCAACAGTATCCCCCTCTCCACACTTCACTTCACTCCACCCCCCCACCCCACCCCACACCACACCACCCCCCCACACAAAACCAGTCCTTTTAATGAACTTTCTAGCATAGGGATGAACCTGCTATTCAATGAGAAAGGCACAGCTTTCAAAATGAGAAAAAGAAAATGCAACCAGCTCAAGGACATTGTTATGCTAACTGTGGGTACAAGGAAAGAAATGTAAGAAGAAATCATGGGGATGATGCTGACATCCATCACTGGCCAAGTTTGTGGGTTCCTTCTCTCCCCCGTATCATCCCGGCAGCCACTGGTAACCCACACGCTGCCCTGCTCCTGAGAAGCACTTTCGGAAGGGAGAAGTCTTACTCAACATCGTGGGGCTCGAGTGGGAGTGGGCAGTTGCTAAAACAGAGAACCATTCATGAACAGAGCAATGACTTGCAACAGCTGTGGAATGGAGCCCTTCCTCATGCTTGTGTCTCTAGTACCTTTATTTACTGATATTCATATTCTGCCTCTTTTTCCTTTCATTCCGACTGGCTGGCATAATTCTCCTCTTCCTATCAATTTTATCCCCAGAACAACAAGCTTGTCAAGTTGGTTGGGCTAAGGGTGTGTGATGGACCCAAAGTCACCCAGTTGGCTCCATGGCTGAGTGGGGATTAGAACCAGATCTCCTGAGTCCCAATGCCGCACTCTTAACCACTACACCACACTGGCTCTATTTACAATATACAATGGGTGTTGTTGTTATTGCTGCTGTTGTTCTTAGCGTTATTATTATTATCTGCAGCACCAGTATAATTTCATTTCTATACCACCCCATCACTGATGCTCTAATAGGTACTTCAAACAAACACACAAAGAGCACACTATAAGATAAAACAGAATTTAAAAATCTCTAACAGAAAAAAAACAAAATAATTTAAAGAACTGAAGAACTGCAACAAGATGCTGGACCTGATATAAACACCTTATCATATGGCATCAAATGCTTGGAGGTAGAAGACAGTCTTAACCTGACACCTGAAACAAGACAATGTTGGTACCAGGAGTGGGGAGAGCATTTCATACTCAGGGAGCCACTGCAAATGAAGCCCCTCCCTTATTGATCCCATCTGAGTCTCAGAAGGGCTTACAAATCATTCATAGTGTCCAGGTAGGTTCGGATTGGGAGAAGTGCTTCGTCAATTATTGTACTTTAATGTTTTGCTTATTTCTGGAGATTCCTGTCTGACTGCAGCCCCTGAAGGGACAACCTAAAATGTCCAGCAGCTCCTGTTGATCCCCTTTTCAAAGTGAAGGAGGGTGCAGGGAATGAATGGAGAAGGAGAGAAAAGCTGTGTTTCTTGAGCACCCTTCTGCCCACACAACATTGAATATCATCCTTATTTATTGAAATGTATTTCTTTAAGATTATTTCTAGGCCACCTTTCCAAGGCTGATATCATCCTTGATGACTAAAGGAATAAATGAAATTGTTATTGAATGGAACATAATCAGATACATATGCAGGGACACATAATAAACCCTGACTTCTGCCAATTCAGACAATCAGATTCCAGAACTGAGCCAGTAACAACAACATTCTTCACTAGTGTTTCTCAGCAAAACTTGCATTAACCTACTAATTGCACATACCTATAGATACTACACAATTTAAGGCAGCAGCATAATGAATTTCTCTGTTGTACCATGTCATTACAGGCCTAGGTAGTTTTGCTGCATTGCACTTGTCACTTTATACCTGAAAAAGAACTAAAACAAGATGAACTGGAGAGAAATGAATAGGCATAATTGGCACAATAGGCTATTACACTCCTGAATTTGCAACATTAACCAGAAATGATTTGCAGCAGCTGTGAAAAGGAGCAGTTGATCACAGTCATGTATCCAGTGTGCTGCTAACAGCTTCCCCCCTTGTGCCCGGCATCTTTCTCACATGCTGCAGAGATCTGAATCTAATGCTAACTCATCTTGAAACACAATGTAAACCCTTGTTCTCAAATCACACTCTTGTTTTTTCTTTTCAGAAAAGACATTACAACTATGTCAACAACTGTGATGCTCAAACCACCCCCAGCATACAGCTCCTTTTTGAATATGATGATTGTGCTGGCATATCGGTTTGTGGATCAGACTGAATGTTAGTAATTTCATATTCTCAAAGCCTGGCTGCCAAACAAGCTCTTGTAAACCAACAATACTTTAACGTGAGCGGTTCCAAATTACTGACAGGTAAAACAAGGCATGCATTGGGAAGCAACAGCATCATAAAGAAAGCACTCAGCATCAGTTATTGCATTCAAATCTACTTGGATTTCACATGCTTGAATGTAAAACAGGTGTTCAGTAAACTGGCAGGTATTCGGCAAACTTATTATCCAGCATGAAGTGGGTGTCACATTGAGAAGAATAGCTCTTTTCATCTCCTCTTAGACTCAGTATGCAGACTTTGCTTTGCTGTTCTCTTAATCCATGACCCACCCACCCACCCACCCACCCAATAAAGAAAATTTGAATAACTAGACACATAGTGGGTGCAGGTTTAACCAAATAAGCTTGCCCTATCCAAGTTCATGACAATACTCTCATGCTAGTTGATTTTACATTTTAGTTCTCCAAAATCCCTTGGGTGACTGTCATGCTGCACTGGTGACAGTACCATCAATTTGTCAATGAGTTCTAAGACTTCATCATTTCTTGTTTCTATTTCACGCAATGGCAGTGTAATAGAGATGCTCGAGCAGCCAACTGGTGCCTCCCATACATGTTAAACTGCACCTATTGGCTGGAAGTGATGGGAGTTGAAAAACACACGGCGAGAGAAGGGCCTGTATATGATGAGTAGGAACAGGGGTATCTAAGCACCAAAACTAGTGCAAGGTCCTTCTTTCTTCTGTATCACAGACTCACATACCTTCCAGGCTTCTTGACAGGATAAAATTGAAGGCAGGAGTATGCCACCAAAAGGAACTTGAATGTAATGTACTCATTGGCAGCACTCAGAACATTATTCTGAAGATCTCATGTTCTGAGTACAGATGGAGAAAGACTATACCCCATTAGAGAAAGACTGACCCCAAGCCTTGAAAAGCCATAAATCAAATTCAATCTCTTGTACTATGCCCAGAAACAGACTGGGAACCAGAGGCAATGGTGAAGCACTAATATGATGTGTTCCTATTCCAAGTTATAACTATATTCTGAACGAAAAGACATATCTCTATGGTCCACTTTCAAAAGCAGCCCCTTCTACCACAAAGTGCAGTTGTCCAAACAGGAGTTTATCTTATCAGGGCATGGGTAATAGAAGCAATGCTATCTTCTCCCAGGCAGGTCCAATGCTGGCGAACCATCCTAAGACCAGTTCTGGCCTGCACACTGCATCCAATAATTGCAATCAACAACATTTGGGAAGCACCAGTGTGTCAATCATTGCCTTAGAAAACCTAAAAACACAATTCTTTCCCAAAAAGGTTAAACGCAAGTGTCAGACAGATATATTGACTTGCGTAACTATGTCAGAGCCCCTTTTGACTAGCTTGTGGCTTTTCTAATCATTTTATCCCAACCTTTATTGCAGGAGCTTTGAATAACTTCCACATGGCCCAAATGGCTCTCTCTTCCTAAATATCCCTTCAGTTTCCTTTTAATCATTTTTATTATTGTTGAAACATCTTCAGTTTCAAACTTTAGTGTGGCCATGTTGGACTTTTGGGCTATTTTCCTACTCAAATCTGCATTGAATTTGATAAACACCATCCCAATGGTTCTACAATGCTAGTTCTCAATGCACTTTATCAAGGACCCTTTCCAGCACATCAGCCTGGATGGATGGATCCAAGGTATAGTCTGGAAACATGATATAGCTATCCTGCTGGAGAAAAGCAGGTCTCGATTCAGTTGCTCCAGATCTCCTGGAAAGATCTCCATGGATAGTACCTTTAATTCACTTATGGAATAAATAATGAGTCTAGGTCAAGGACCCCCAACTTTTTGGTGTCAGAGGGGACTTTTGGCATCATGAATGAGTGCTGTGGGCACTCTCACAAAATGGCTGTCATGTGAGCCTTGTCAATGCACAAAATAGCAGACATGGAGTCTGAGCTCCAAAATTTGACAAAAAGCCCCCCTTTAGACCCCAAATTTTTCTGCTCCACAAAAGGCAAACTGTTGAAGATGTGAGATGTAAGTCCTACAATTATTCTTGTAGCACTGAAACTTCACTTTGCACCATCATGCCAGCCTGACACTTTCTTTAATGTCAAAAATTAAAAATAAATATCAGGAAGTCCCACGAGTACCAAGATAGGTGTTTGTGGGCATCATGCACATCATGTTGGAGACACCAGATCTAGATGCAATAAATAATGGCTGCATTCTAATAAATTAGCTTAGATTCCTGCCTCAGTATGTAAAAACTGAGATGCCCTCTAGATGTCACATTTAACTTTATCTACTATCGTGTTTACCTATGCATGCTAATAGTGAGATTGTGATAGAGATCCCCCTCATGTCAACCTTAATATGGATTTGTATCTTCGTTCTTAACATAGACATTGTACCGAGGGAAGGTAATTAGTCCAAACAGGCGTTGCTGTGAAGCATGGCATGACCACTCACCACGCAACATATGCGAGCTGTATCATTCAGAGGCTCACCTTGGAATTTGCATTCAATTGTTTCATGCTCCCTCCGTGGAACTGGGAAGGTTTATGCTGACAGAAGATTTTTTCAAACAAAGACATGTGCTATCAGTTTTAAACAGAGGTTTTTTCACATTATTGATTTCCCATTGGTGAACTGTTTTTGTCTTCAAATTTTTTCTCCATTATTTTGATCCAAGGGGGTGTTCTTTTTGTTTTCTCCCCTTTTCAATGTTTAACATATTAACTTATATCTGGCACTATATCAAAACCCATCCAAACTTCAGAGTGCCTTACAAGTCTCACTAACACCTAGTGCTGTGCCAATCATTTTGCCTGAGGGGTGTGTGCATGGAGTGAGGGAATAAATGTCCTTAAAAATGGGGGTCATTTCAGGATGCGCTTACCTTAAAGCATGAGAATGTCATGATGCGGCTGGTGAGAATGCACTGTGGTTGCATTCAAAAGTGAATGTTGCATTCTGTGCTACTCACATCCCCACCATGAAAGGACATCTAAACAAGGGCAGCTCAGCTAGCTTGTGAGGCCCCTGAGCCCAGTGCTTCACTGGTCATACCTCATTGGTCACACCTCAGTGAGGACCCTCAAATAGGGCCTTCCCTATGTGCCCTCCCACCCCTTGAGATCTGAGGCAGAGGTCCTGCTCCAGGAGCCCCCCTTGAAGGAGATTAGGGAGGAGAGTACTCAGAGGATGGCCTTCTCTGTGGTGGCACCCTGACTTGGAATACACTCCCCAGAGAGGTTTGCCTGGTGCCAATGTCATATTCTTTTCTGCGTCAGGCACACCCCTTTTTATTTTCCCACTATTTTAATGTTTAATTGATTTTAACTGGGGTTTTAGTATAGTAATGGTCAGATGCTGTGGAGTTTGTTTTGTTCTACTTATTTATTGTAAGCCATCCCGAGACATTCTGTAGGGGACAGGATAGAAAATCTTTTAATTAATTAATTAATAAAGGCATACACTGGGAAAATGAATTTTTCTGCATTATGCCCAGCTGTGCCTGTCCCGACCACCATCCATTGCTGGTGCACAACTGTGCTGTGAACATGGAGATGCTCCTGTCTGACTTTCAGGGCCACAGGATTGGGGGAATACTCATTGGATCATGCCCATTGCTCCAGGAGGCAAGATTAGAACAATGAATGGAAATTAGAAGGAACTGGAGTTTAGCCACACTTGAGGAGGAAATTCAGAACTGTACAAACTGTTCACAGTGGAACAGGCTGCCTCAGGATGTGGTGCAGATATTTAACCAGAGATGGCCATCTGTCCGGAACGCTGTAAATCCTGCACCAAGCAGCAGATTGGAGCAGCAGGCTGGCTCCAAGGGCCCTTCCAACTCAATGACAATTCTATGGTAGTTCCTCTCCTGTTTCCCTCCAGCACCAAGATTGTTTTACACATTCCTTTTCCCTTGCGCTGCTATTCCTTTCCACCCTTTCTCTTCCATGTATTTCCTGAACCCGTAAATGTTACTTGTTACCTTATTTTTATAATAGTATCTTCAGTGATTTGAGACTGTTTCATCGGAAGCTGAATTAAAGATGAAAATAGTCCAGTAGCTGCAGTGAAACGTAAGCAGTGGATAAACATAGTTTTTGCCTTTATATAATTATGACTGATAAATACTTGCTTAATATATATTGTACCCAATCTAGAGTTAGGTTTATTAGCTTGAATTCCACTTCCACTGACTTATTAGAAAGGAACAAAAACCTTTCCCATCTGATGAAAGCAAGTTAGGAAAAAGCATAACCTTTAATTCCCAAAGGGACTAGTTGCATGTACACAGCATTTTCTTGGCACCTTCTTAAAGCAGGGTTTTGGGGAAACTTGTTGAAGGTTACATCCACAAGCATTTGGGGCCAAGGTTTACTGAAGTACATCAATTACACAACAAGGAGTGATTTTGAATGATTACACTGGCTGACAGCGATAATATCAAGTCGCCAAGGAGGCAGTTTGCTGACTAGAACAGAGCATCTGATGCTATTCAGTGGTGCCTTTGGAAAAAAGTACTCTTGAATGCAGATGGATGCTCTTGCCAGCCAGAAGATAAAGAAGAGTAATGTGCTGCTATTTGACATAATGGGAGCAGTGAGCCTATTTGAAATATTCACAGCATGACTGCACTCCACAGAGTTCCATGAGGAGCCAAGAAGAAAGCAACCTGTCCTAACACTTGTGATCATACATAGGACGCTGCCTTCCAAAGAAGGAAAATTAACCCTTGTGGACAAAAGCAGTGGCTACTGTATAAAAACAATAAATATCAGACAGTTCATACTATCTTCTGAAAGTCAAGTAAAAGGAAATATCCTTTTTATAGAGGATTGTAGGACTAAGAGAAGGGAAAAGCATGACTGGGCACCAGTCAAAGGTCCACACACCAGCACCCACCCCCAAGAAGATCCTCTAGGACAAGGCTCCTCAAACTTTTTCACCAGGGGGCCAGTTTGTTTGTTTGTTTATTTTTGGATTTATATCCTGCCTTTTTCCTACAAAGGACTCAATGCAGCTGACATCCCCTCCTCCATCTTATCCCCACAACAACAACCCTGTGAAGTAGGTTGGGCTGAGAGTCTGTGACTGGCCCAAAGTCACCCAGTTGGCTTCCATGGCTGAGCAGGGACTAGAACCCAGATTGTCTGAGTTCCAGTCCCATGCTCTTAACCACTACACCACACTGGCTCTCTCTCTGGTTGAAAGGTACCGGTGCTGGGCGTGGGCCAGAAGGTAGAGCTGATGGTGTGTGCGGGCCGGCACGGGGGCAGGGATGGGGCACGCGTCGAGGGGAGGTGAGGCACAGGTGGGTGTGCGCGGTGAGGGGAGGGGAAGGGAGGTGGGGACAGGCGGGTGCCACAAGGCGGGCTCATGAGGTAGCAGCTTGCTTGCTTGGAGATCGTTTTCTCAAAGTGAGCAAAGCGCTTCCTCACCGTGCATGGGGCAAGGTGGGCACGGGTGCGCAGCGGGTCCAAATGGACATGGCGGGCTGGATAAATGGGTATGGTGGACCGGATCCAGCCCCTGGGCTGTAGTTTGAGGACCCATGCTCTAGGAAATATTTCTCTCCATGAACACACCTTGCTTGTTCACTTTTCTCTTCCTCCACCTAAGACAACAGTGCTAGTGAGAAGGACAAGCAAACGACAACCAGCTTATTGCCTGTCTATCATTGGCAATGATATTGAAGATGTGATGGAGCAATAGAGGCTCATGATAATGGCTTTGCATAGGTAGACTCACTGATGGCATGGTCCCCTTGAGGGGGTCTTGACCAGGGCCTTCCAAAACCTGGAGCTGGCACTGGAAGTTCATAATGACCTAGAAGAACCACGAACTCACAGGTATCGGTTCCCAATTAAGCCAGGGTGTACCCTCAGAATGCTTTTCCTCGGCTATAGTGAGTAGCCTCTTGCCAGTGATTAGGAATAAGATTACAGCAGATATCTGGCTGGCTTGGTTAGGTCTCAACACAGAGAATAAGGGGTAAAACATTATTTTAGTGTTTGCCAATCTTCATCCTTCCTCAAACTCCTTCTCAAGATCCCTGGGTCTGTAAACAAAATAAAACTCTTTTGTTCTGCACTAATTGGCCTGACTTCCATAACTGTCTGAGCAATCACAAAGCAGACTGATCTGTATATCCTCTGATTGTCTGAAAATCCTTTGCATGCTGGTCCATCACTCATGATCGGTAGGTTATATGCATGTGTGCAGCTACCATCCTGGCTAAATCCTAAGTTTTACATTTGAACTGACAAATGCATTTATAAATGTTTTCCAGTTATTAAATTCTGACAACATTAAATGTTTAATCTTGCCACTGTACAGCAGAGGCTGAATTATTTTCCTTCATTATATTTTTGATCTGCCCAATAGCAAGTGTTTTCTGGGTGGATTACAAACACTTAAAAGAATCCAAGATAATACAAACAGCTGAAAGGATAAAATACAGTGCAAATATTTAAAAGAATTCAGTACAATACAAGCAGGTCACAGGCAAGGAATTGAACCACAGGGTTCTTTGAAAGTTTTTCCAGCAGCTCCAGGGTTCTTTGAATGGGCCCTTTCACATAATTTAGAAATGCACTCATCTGTGTGAAAATGCAGAGTGCATGGGTCTGCATTTCTAAAAATGCACAGAGGAAGAAAAATAAATGAATAGTGCACGGCTTCTCCCATCACACCTCATGATGGGTAGGCAGGAATAAAGGACTAAAGGCTATGGGGAACAGATAATTAATACATGGTGTTGGAATGCAAAAACATGAAAGTGCTCATTGTTCTTTCTACTGCAGGCTATTTTGCCAGTGAGGTAAGACCTACAGGTATCATACAGACTATATTAGTCAATTCTTACTCCTATTGAAATCAGTGGGTCAATGAGACAACTGGAAGTCCTACTGATTTCACTGGGACTTAAGCATGACTAATTTATTCCTTGTTCAAGCCAGTGGTACAACACTGGATCATACCATCTCCTTTAGCTAAAAATCCCCAGGGAATGTTGTCTTGCTCCAACAGCTATTTGTATTCTATAAGGTAGAAGCCCATCATACTGACTTTGAGAGCATAGTTTTGAGATCAGTCTTATATGCCAAGAAAACTAATTATCATCTTCATTGCTTACATACACACATGCACACAGTAGAAGGAAATACAGTCTCAAGCAAATGAATTAACATAATGCTGATTTTAAGCATGGGTGAATTGGGCAACACCTTCCATTGAATGCTAGAATTTATTTTATAATAAAAAAGTAAATGTAATTTGCACCTTCACTGTGGCTTTAGAGAAATTATCATCTTCAACATCATTACAAGGAGCTTCTCTGTAGTCTCTGCTGGTTTGGGGCTCTTTTTCTTGTACTATGACTGCCTCCCGAGTCCATCTCATCTGCCTTTCCGATATCCCTAGCTTTTTGCTTTTCATGGTCATACTGGCTTTCCAGATGCCCTGAGTCACCCACCAGTTGCAAACCCATTAAAATCTGTGGTTGCCTCCAGTAAGGTGTTGAGTGTGGAAGAATGGAACAAGTTTTTCAGATAAGAATAATAGACCTGTCAGTCAGGATGTCTCGTTTAGTGGAAGATAAAATACAGTTCATGGAGTATTTTGTTATGTGTATGTATAATACATTGCTAAACCTCTCTTTATTCTCTTATCAGAATTAGCCTAGCTGAAAACATTCTCCCTCAGGGCACTTGTTACTTTCTGCTTAAAGTCTTAGGCTGAGGAGCTGCTGTTAAATGTCCAGCATAGTCATTTATAAGGGCTACTTCAAGCGCCCCTTACAGTTACAGGTGTACAGTCAAGATAGTTTAAGAATATATGTAAACATAGGAACTATAAATGTGGAAAACGTATGTTTGGAAATACATGTACCATTCCCCAACATGCAAGGTTAGCTTTGGGTTCCTGTATAGCATTGTGGCAAATTCTGTTTGTCTCTAAATTATATATGTAGTGGTCCTTAGTGTGTGTGTTCCTGTGTGTGTGTGTGTGTGTGTTGCAGAGGTTAGGATCACCACAATCCAATGGACAGCACACACAGCTGAAGAATTTGGAAGAGAAAAGTTGGTGCAATGTGGAGTTTTCCTGCCACCTTTCAAATTATCCCATTCTGTTGCCCCTCTCACCTGGTTTTCTGGATTTTCCACCCCCAACAATCAGTCAATATTCTATTCCCACTGCACATGCTCAGTCCTCACTGGGCTACTGTGAGGTTTCCCCACCCACTCATGTTTTTTCCAGACAATTAAACTGAGTAATATAGGAGCACCTGGTGCATGCTTCAACAGGTATCCCCTATGGTGGGAGTGTCTAGCGTACATGTGAATCTGGTTTGGGAAAATAGAGGAACAATGTGCCAGTTCTCATGGAAACTATTCCCTGCAAACATAGGGCTAGCAGGAAGAAAGCATCAAGGGCAGGCATACTGAGGGCCCAGTGCCCAGGAGAGGCCAACAGGCACAAGATGCCTGTTGTGAACTACTTGATCCCTCTGAACTAGACAATGGTAGCAATGAGGAGGAGACGTGGTAGATGGCACTTCTTGCTTACAGGTTCTCCACCTGTCAAGTAAGCAAGTGGTAGCAATGATGAATGAAAGGGTGAAGATCAACTGCCGCTGGTAACGATGGTGGTGAGAAGGTCCACTTGCTGAGCAAGGGGCTCTGTGGAGGTTGACTTGCCCAATGGGCCTCAAAAACTGGTCAAGCATTTTCTGCTTGAAGGGGTCGCTTGATCACTCACAAACCTTTCCTCCTGAACATAATAAGGGGGAAAAGTTACAGCCAGGGAACTCAAGTTAATGTTATTCTTGAATATTCATGGAGTTTAAGCAGAAATTATTGTGATGATCGCTTACATCCCCCTTTTCACTTAGCCCTCCATGTCAGACCCTGCATTCTTCTTACATATGTATGGTGTGTCACCTTGTTGCAGGGATAAATTATACATCACAAAAAATTCTATGGATGCTGTGTGGGCCCAGTCTTTGAATAGTATTGTATTTTTGCTTTGACTAATACATCAAGGTCATCGCTTCAGAAGGAAGGATCAGACTGAAATGGGAACAGAATATATTTTTATTAATCTTAGGAGTGCAGACCACAGCAAAACCAAATGGAACAAGTGTATGGGAATTAGAAATGATGTGAAAGCAATACAGCACATGGGGGAAATGGAGCTTGTTCACAGTGGAAAATTAATGGTCACCACCTAGCAATAAATATACCTGAAGTCAATTTAAAAATAGAACAGCAAAAAAGTTTTAATTTACCTGCAATATGAAACCAACACTGACAGGATCTTAAGAAGTACACCAATTTGGAAAATTACCTGCTGCAACCTATTTAATCTAGAGTAGTCCTACTAAGAAGCAAATAAGTGAGGTTTCAGCTTTGAAGGACTGCATTCATTTTTACATAAGTTTATATTCCTTCCTTTGGTTAAATATTATATTTGTGACATGAGATGCATAATGTATGTATACCTGTTTATGTTGGAGCCATTTTGAGAGCAGAATTTCCTTCAATTATGGAACAATGTTTGTACTATTACATTCAGTTATCATTTTACTGGAACACCAAGCCATCCGGTGCTAACATCTCCCCTGTATAACTTTTCCTCTATACAGAAAACTTCCTATTCTTCTCACTTCTTCTAAGTTCTGTCAATTCTGCATGACCCTTTTTAGTTCAAACTACTGCCTGCTTGTCAGTATCTGATCAAGGTTGAGTACAAGTCACAACCTGCCATGAGTTATCCATGTCTTTATATTTGTCAGGTGCAAAAACAGTCATAGTATTCCAAACAGATTCAGAACAGGAACTATGTTGGGCTTGTGTTCTAACCAGCCAATCAAGGCCTAAACATATTATTCTGTGTGTGTGTGTGTGTGTGTGTGTGTGTGTGTGTGATAGAGAGAGAGAGAAGGATCTTGTTAAACCAGGCCAAAGGACCATGTTGTCCAATATCTGCTTCTTCCAGTGGCCATCCAGGTGCCTATGGGAAGCTCACCACAGGATGTGAAGGCCAGAGCTGGTGTCAAGGGTAGGTTCGGCTGGGCACTTGCCAAGGGCTCAGAACCCGGCAGGGGCCCACTGACAAGATGCTCCTAGAGTTGCTTCCCCTTTTTACTAGTGTGAACTGTTTCTCCCCCTACTTCTCATTCTGGCCTGGACAATATAAGGAGAAGCAGTAGATACCATGTCCTAATTGGTCAGAGGCTCTCTGCCTGTTAATCAAGTACATGGTAGCAATTGTGAGAAGGAAGAAGAGGAGCAATAGCAGCTGGTGACAATGGTGGTGAGACGCTAGAGTCATGGGGGAGTGAAGGGTCCCTGAGGATCCGTTGCCCAAGGGACCACAAAACCCTGGAGCCAGCATTGGTGAAGGGAGTGTTAAGGGACATGCAGCCTCCCGAAACATTGTAGCTACTAGCCACAATGTTTAAATGTCATGTCATGTTTACCAAGCATTGACAGTCTGTTCTCTAATTCCCTTTCCAAACCCATGAGCATTTAGTGGGCACCATCACAGAACTGTGGCAGAGAATTTCATGAACTAATTACCATGTACTATGTGTAGAATTACGTTCCTTTATCTGTCTGAAACTACTGCCAATCAATGTCATTGGATGCCTGGAGGGTCTAATATTATGAAAGAAGAGGAGGAGAAAAAAAATCTCCATGCCCTTTCTCCACAACATTCATAGCTTTATAAACTTCAATATGTCCCTTTAGTTTTAAAACCCCAATATTTTTGCCTTTCTTAATGCAGAAAGTCAATGGGACTATGTGCATTGACTGATTCAGCTATTAATTCAATGTTATGTGATTTAACCAGTTATTCAGATTGGAATGAAGACATGGAAATGGGTTTATACTGCAGCTTAGAAAATCTGCTGTGAATTTGCTTGTAGATTTCATCTGACTCTATGCAGCAGAGTCTGGCAGAGCCATATTGAATGGGTGTCAAGTTCATCTAAGTTCAGCACTTCCCCAGCAAAGAGGACCTAGGAAGTGAGAAAAACATTCTTTTTACCACAGAGTTGCCTAGAATATTTATTTATTTATTTATTTATTTATTATTTAAAGTTTTTATATGCCGTCCCCATTGCTACACAGCCTCGGGATGGCTCACAACAACAAATAAATAAAACAAATAGAATTACAATTACAATTAAAACTTGGAAACACGCTGGCTGACGGGCTGAGGAAGAAACAAGCCACTCACCAACCATGTCAGGTGGTGATGTCAGGAGTAATGAACAAGCCACCCACCAACCATGGTTTCTTTCCAGGGCTGCTTAGCATGGTGTACAAATTTATTCAGACTCAGAAAGTCAAAAAAACATTAGTGTGTGTCAGGATCAGGTCTTGAATAACTCTGCAAGTGCTCAGAGAACCAAGAGCACCTTTGCGGGCACTTGCAAGGAGCAACTGTGTAGCAATTATGCAGTGTAGCTGGAGACCCTGAAGACCAGCATAAAAAGCTTCCCTGCACGGCTGTTCCATGCCACAGCAACGCAAGTGTCCTGGTGACTTCTTGTGTTCTGGCCCCTACTTTGCTATTCCTTGCTCCAGTTTGTTCCTGCCATGTTCAAGCCTGTACCCGCCTTGCTCCAGCAGCACCCTTTCTGCTCTTCCTGTCTTTCGTCTGAGTAGACCCTGCCTCACTCCAGCCTGCTACAACCCTCACGTCAATGTCTCTCCAGTAAAATGACTTTGGACCTGTACTCTGACTCGCTCTCTCATTCTATCTGTGTGTGTGTGTGTGTGCGTGCGCAAGCATACGCACCAAACTCGGACTGCTTTCACCTGCGCCTTTGACCTGGCCTCACTGACTTGCCCCAAGCCACTGGCCCATAGTGAGCTCTGGCCTCAGCTCGAGCTCACGCCCTGGACCCGGCATTCTGCCCCTCCTTGCTGCCGCCCGTGCCCAGCCCTCACAGTGCGTTTTATTCCACAAAGTAGCCCTAGGCATTTTCCCCCAGACAATGGTCCTTTTTTAGGGGGCAGTTTTAATATGTATAGATGTCTGACTGAGATCTCCAAGGTGAATCTGTGACTGAATCCTATAATATAGTATAAAAGCTGACTACTGAAGACGACACATACTAATGCCAAAATGTTTAGGACCACTTCTTGGAATACAACCATCTGTCTCTTTAATTCCATCACTGAGCACTTGCCTGAGTGCCCCTATAATCTTGCAGAAAGTTTTGATAACTGTGCAGTTGTAGGATACCCTTAACCCTTTGTTAGACCCATAAGATTTCATTTATCTCATATCTTCCATTTCCAACTTAACTCTTCAAAGATTTGTCTATCCTACTGGGAATAAAGCTGTACTCTGCTGGTTCAGAAGTCAGTTTACTATCTTGGATGGTACTATATCTTGCAATATCTGAACAGTATCATTTTCAAGAGCCTAGCTCGGTAGTTTTTCACAGATAAATAAATAAACTGAGGATGTCCCAGTTTTGTCTTTTGTAGATAGTAGTTATTTAGGGTTCCTGGCCTAGTATTTTAGACTGCATCAGGACTTAAATTTACAGACATGTTGCAAACCAATGATTTTCAGTACATCAGTAATATTCATGATCTCATTTATTAACAGTCTCAATATTGTATATGTATTCTTTCATGTCTGTTTATAGTTTTGCCTTGTGTATGCCACTTTGAATATTGATAGGTAGAGAAGTGGGTAAGTTAAATTACAAGAATAAATATCTTACAGCTGCTTTCTGTATTCAGGTTATCCAGTGATGATAACAAGTGTGATGTGAGATATATCCAGTGTCCAATTAAATCAGGAAGACTCAAACCATTATCCAACTGCACACTGGACTGTGCCTTATTTTGTCCTGTCCCCCACCACACTTTTCTGATAAATAATAAGCATCCAGGAAGCCAAAGAAAAACTGTCACATTCTGTCAGGTACCTAAATTATGTGTCAGTGCTGCTCACCCATATGCTTCCATTAAACAACCCTCTCTTTTTCGATGAAAATGTGCTGTCTGATCTGCAAACACAATCGCATCTGTTGGGCTTTATTTCAGGAACATGACAAATAAAGTGAATGCTAATGAAAAATCTGTGCTGTGTTGCCTTTTTTTTTTTTTTTGGCTAAAACAATCATGTGTAAGATTTCACAGTTCAATGATGAATAGGATCGCATCCTTGTAGAATCAAAACTATTCTAATGCTTGTTTTTTCAGGGGGAAAAGACAAAGAAGCAGGCAAGAAGACATTGAACTGAATCCTCCTTCTCACTAAAGGCTTGCAATGCCTCAATACTCATTCCCTCTCTGCAGGGAGTCCTTAGTACTTTGGTGCTGTGGGGTAGGAATGTACAGATGTTGTAAAATCCAATACATCTGCATTTGGCGGATTGTCCGGCACCTTCAGTTCCATGAGCCATTCACTGGCAAAAATAGATTTTGTGCAAATGCAGCCGTACGTATTGGTACAAATTTGTAGCTGCACAAATTCACTCTCCAGAAAATGCACAGACCCCCCAAAATGTGCAAATTGCCCCCCAAAATCTATTTTTAGGCTTAAGCCAAGGGTGGATATGTGCAGTTTTGTTAGGCTTTAAAAAATCCCCAAACAAACCATATTTTTCTATAATTAGATTTGAATACAGCTACGGAAAGATTTAAAAAAGTGGTCTGCAATTCCACACAATTCAGGATACATAAGACCACAGCAGAATGCTAAGGTCAGATTCTTAGAAATATGAACTCTATTGTGTTCATTGCACATTTGTTTGGATTCCCTACTGTGAGGCAATCATGAATGTTGAACTGGCAATCCTCAGTGCACACGCACCAACACATTCTACTACTGCAGACTTTTTAAATGGATGATGCCATTGACTGATCCTACAACTTCCAACATGTAAAGCACAAAGCTATGTAATGCTACTCACTGTTAAGATATTGTGAAACAGTGCAAGAGCCAAGTAAGTGAATGCAGTGCAAACTTAATCAAGAAACAATATTTATGTCAAAACACAAAAGAATGTGATGCCATATATCAGACAAGACTGGATCCTTGTAAAAACCAAATGGATTCTAAACTAGAGTTAAATTTCACTTTCCAGAAATGGAACAGCTCTTCCCACCCATGCAAGCCTTTCAACCGACAGAGCAATCCAGTAGAAGGGTGGAAATAACATATGCCATTTCCCCAAGTCCCCTGCAGGCGCCAGCATCACTTCTATCACTGTTCCAGAGGAATTTCCAAGGATGCAAGTGGCTTCAGAGAGATGAGAACCAGTAAAAGTCACCTCCCACCACTTCTGCTGTATGCTATTTCAGACCACATGTCCAACTGAATATGGGCAGGTGCTCTAAAGCAAAAGCAGACAAAGGCAAGGTCAAAGAAAGAGATCAAGGAATAGCTCTGCATCAATAGATGCCAAATAGGCCTGGGCATAAGGCCAGCCAAGATCGCCTTGTATGTTTCTCCAACAACTGGCAGACTCTGACTGAGCAATAAAGAGGACATTGTTAGCTCCTCCCAGGCACTTCTTTCTAAAGGGGCAACCTTTGCTTTTGAAGCCTTTGCTGTGATGGAATAGAGGCAACTGTGGTCTCATGCTGGCTACAGAACCTCAAGATCTATGGAGCCTTGCTGGAAACAGAAGGGCTGTATCAAGGGCTCTTCTGGATTTAAGGGCCCTGAGGTAAGAAAGATATTACTGGGTACTTCTATGACCAGATCCGCTTTAGGGTTTGAGGGTTTGAACTCAGAGCCTGTTCTTCTGAAGGGAGAGAATAGAAACTCTTCGATTCTAGAAGGAGCGAAGTCTGGCAGCACATCTCTTTGTCTTCATCCACACAGACTTTAAAGTATTTGTGAGCTGGGCAAGGAAGAAGAGGAGGTTCATTTTTATTTCAGAGAAGACAGCATGATATACAACATTTATAAAGTTGTGTTCAATACTCATAGAAGAGTTCTTGTTTGCTGTCATTGTCTTGTTTATAACTGCTTGTCCTTGTTCCTTTAGCAAACAACTGTATATTAAGTTGGCGTCTTTTTAACTCGTGCACGTTTCTATAAATTGATATTTCAACTTCAGGTTCATTCTGAATCTGACAAAAGAACACAAAAGGATGTTCCACTTCATGATGCAGCTGCTTCACCTGCGTGTTTCAATCAAGCAGCAAAAGTAATACTTGATATTTCTTATCGCATGACTGTAAATTTTTAATACAATTTTTGAGAAATAATATTTCAGCAATTAATCAGAACTATAGAGGCAAAAACCTAACCATCGATTCTTGAAGAATACTGTTGAATGAAAGGGACCCTTATGACATCCAGAAGCCCTGCCTTGGGATGTTTGGTCCCAGTGTACATCCTCTCACACTTGTTTATGTTGGAACACATGGACCATTTTAATGCCCAGTTTGGAGATTTCACCAGTCCCTTCATTTTAGCTACATTCCTTCTTTTCAAGCCATTTTCGGTACATTTCCTCTTTTCAAGACAAATGTGACTGTGTTGGACTTCTCTGGAAATTTTCCAAAGCTCTGATAGCACTGTAGTCATTGTTTCCAGTCAGTTCAACAACAGCCACATGTCATAGCAGGTCTTGGACGCCACTAGGATTATATGCAGGGGTACCTCTGTTCTGGTCAGTTCCATGACCAGCTGTTGTACGGCAGTCATTTAGCATATCTAGGAAATTTTACCTCTTTGCTATTCCTAGCAGCAGAAAGTCAGGCATCAAGGAACAGCTGAGAAAAGGAAGGCCTTTCCACTGGCTGCTAAATAAAACATGCTGCTTCCTACAAAGCATTTCCCCTTGGTAGCATCTGCCCAAGGGAAGATCATCCCTACATGGAGGGTAAGATTATTGTACCCTTGAAGAGAGGAAGAGGCTGGATTTCAGCCGAATTGGTACTGCACAAAATAGTGGGAGAGACCCCGCTAGGTGAGAGGAAAAGAAGGAGACCTAGGGACTGCAGACAACAAAAGTCTTGACCAATATTCACTCTTGCTGATAGAGACAGGCTACAAAATTTTTAATGATTCAGTGTGTAAAAACTTTTAATTTTATCTGTTTATCTGATAGATTGTATCCTGATTCTCTTTATTACTTCCTATGTGGGTGGTTTGTGTATGGGTTCACATGACAAGACAATATGACAAGGGGCAGGTGCATTCATGTCTGCATATATCCGTTAAAAAAAATACCTTGGGGACCCCTGTCCAAAGAAGAAAACTTCATTTTAAAGGACTTGGAGTTTTGGGAGCTAACTGTCAAAGATTATCCCCAACAACTCCCTTAAAAAGGAAGTGGCTCACTCTTCTATGTTCTCTAATACCCAGAGTCTCAGGAACTAATTGAAAAGTGATAACTCCCTTAGGACAGTGGAGTTCCAAAAAAGAAAATGAGGATATTGCCATGAATGGGGTCTAGATCCCACCAACGCATTCTGGCAAGCACAGATCACTGCATATTTGGTTTGACAGGTCAGTTTTAGAAAAGTGTCACAGCAAACCAAAGGTGGCTGGGAAAGACTATTTGGAACTACTTTGGTTCAATGTCTGCTGTTGTTATACACTGCACTATGCTAGCAGGTACCTTCCTGAAAATTGCCCATGAAAGGTTGCTCTGTTTTGGAAATTCATAACTGCAATAAAACATGTTCTTGCAATAGAACAAACAAGAGTTTAAAAATAATGTGCACAAATATTTGTGCATATTGTGTCCTCCATTTTTTTAAGCTTGCCAACCTCTCACAGCCTATCCAGGATACTGCTTGGGCACTATGAAGGGGCTTTCATTGGCTGTCAAAACAGGGATAACAAAAGCTAGCTGTCAAACTGGAGTTCATGATTGCTTGAAAAAAGGGAGATAAAGAACCAAAAACTAGGGTGAGCCAAAAAGAACCCATAAACATGTCAGTGAGGAGAGACAAATTGGTCTTTTTTCAGTATCTACTGGGATATCTATGAGAATTCCAAGGGGGAAAGAGGAAGAAGGAATGGGAACAACCCATGGTGATCTTGATTATCTGTTGGATGCATTCTGAATGATTCACACAGCAACCAACCCACAATGGCTTATACCCTTGTTCTGTCATCACGTCACCCATTTGTGACTGCCTTTTATAATGATACTTGCACAGAGTTTATTTAGAAGCTTCATAACTGTTGTAAGAAGCCCCTTCGAACATCTCTGACAAATATAAATTTGGTATACATTAAGTGCTAAGTGCTAAGAAATCCAGGAACAGTCCTAAAACATTTACAACACAATCCTATTATGTCTACTCAGAAGTAAAACCTATTTGAATTCATTGTATGTTTGCATAAATAATGCTGTTATTCTGTATACCATTATCTGGAAGTAATTCTCACTAAGCAAGTCTGCTTCTTTTATGTCATGAAACTGCATGGTTGGCTTCCTTTAGGTGAGAGATCATTGGAGACTTCTAGTGTAGTTCACAAATACACAATCAGAGCCTATTTAAAGTGAGCAAGTTATAATCAGGAATTGTCATTGTTGTTTCCAGTTCAGATTCCCAAAGAGAGCTGTCATGGACCCCAAGAGGTTAATCCTCAACCAAGTCACAGGTGTCTCTTCCTGCCCTTCTTTTCCCCGATTCCCACATCAAACTTCAAACTGCTTCCAAACTATTTATCTGCCTTTTTCCTCTGATGTACAGTGCACTTTTCCAAATCATGGGGAGGGAAGTCCCCCCCCCCCAACGAGGATCATTCATATACTTTGGTTTAGCCCTTGATTAACTAAAGAAATATTAACCAATCACCTTCATGTAGATTGTCATTTGGAAATCATGAAAGCATCTGTTTAATAGAACTGAAGTTATTCAGATACTTACATTTTGTTTTAAAAGAATTAGATCCTCCCACCAATGTCAATAGTGATTTCTCAGTCAATCTATTGTGATTTGGCTTTTAGAAACTGAAAATGCATCCATTTATACATCAACCATTTCTGTAGCTAGATGGTAATTCTGAGAAGGAAATAGTGTTAGTGCTCCCTCTAGTGAGCTGTGCCTGGGCAGAAAACAACTGTGAAGTGTGTCTTTTCATTAACCAAAAATGGTCTGCCCTGGTAAATACAGTTGTTGAAAAGAAGAAATATTTTTAAGTTCCAGAGGTGATACTCAGAGAAATCTAAGCATGCTAATGTCTCACTGAAATCAGTGGGACATATATAGAATTTTAACATTTCTCTGGCTACTGCCCTTTTCTATTGATGAGGGCATGATCTTCTCTGAAGGCACATATGGATCCCTCCTTGCTTAAGATGGGCATGTCCGGGTCTGGATGGGAGACCTTCCTGGAATTCCATGAAGGAAGGTGAGGACATAAATGTACCAAATAAAGAAGGAAACTGAATCCTTCAGTAGCATCGCAGACATTTGGAATTAAAAGAAATCACTGATGGACCATCTGTCCTGAGCTTGTTTTGGATGTGTGCTTGGCTAAATGAGCCATTTTCATGTTTTTTAAGTGGAAAATGGGTCAGCTGTTCTGAACGTAGTTATAAGATCATTTCATGGACTGGGAGTGCAATAAGGTCTGAATCCTTTCTCAGATTCCTCCATGAATCCCTACTGATCACTCCGAACTTCCCAATCACCAGCTAACTGCTCCTTTCCTGGCTATGGTGACAAAATTAGCATCACTAAAAGGATTGCCTCACCACCACCACCACCATTTCCTTTCACTTCCTGCACTGGCTGAAGCTGCGGCAGCAATGGGGTGTAGCTCTACCTTTGCCTCTAGCACTTGGGTGCCTCTGAGCAGACACCCTTGTAGCAGGGATGAAGGGCTTTACTTGTGGAATAGCCTCCATCACACACACCATCATCAGAGAAGAGAAACAGAGAAGGATGTATTACACGAGTTGCTGTGAGAAAGAACTAGGAAGTGGTATTGCTATGAGGGACCTCTTTTTGCTGTACCTCATTTCCCCTGCTTTTCAAGTGAGAGAGAAACAAATGACAGCAGGTAACTGTGCACAAATTAGCCTATACACAGTCTCACCTTTTTCTTCCTTTGAGAACTAAGAAGGAAAGAATATGTATATCAGCTGTAATTTCACCTTGCAGATTTGCAAAGAACCATATATTTGTGTGTGTTTGTGCACGCGCGCACCAAATTTTCAATGTTCAAGGGTAAAGTCCAAAATATGATTCCAATTGCAGGTTTTGAGGCTCTGGGTGGAAAATTGTGGCAAATGAAGACGATAGCGTCAGAGTGGGGAGTGGGAGACAAGGCAGGTTTTCTGCAAAGGACTTTGAGATACATGCTGGAGCCAACTGAAGGACAGAGCAAAAAGTAGAAGCAGAACAATCACAGAGAGCCAGGCACCCCATGGAAAGTTCAGCAAGCGACCCGTCCACCATGGCTTCTTTTCAGGCTAGCTTAGCATAACGGGTGAACCCTCTGAGTGACTCAGATAGTTTTAGTAACAGAAAATGTCATTTTGCATTCTTAAAGGAAGCTTTTTCATTATCAGTCATATTAATATTCTAGAACTAAAGCACAGTTCTGTCAGCTTCATGGAATGTCCAGGAATGCATCCAGAGCCTGTTCATACACATGGATGATGACTGCATCTATGTCTATTAGTCATTACCTCTAGTGATACCACTCAGGCAGGTTAGTCTGCATCAGGGGTTGGGAACCTGTGTTCCTCCAGATGTTATTACAGTCTTGGTAATGGGGCAGCAATTCATGGAATGAAAGACAACACAAGCCAGATAATACAGTACAGAATCTGTTGTAGGTGTTAAAAGGCCATATTTGACTCCCTCACAAGAAGAGCATGTCAAAGATGTCAGACACTCTAGCAGTAGAATCTTGATTTACTTGTAAAAAGAAAACATTCCCCAGTATGGCTTCTTTTGTGCCTAAGTATCATATATGATCAGCTGTTCCTGGTATGCATGGTGCCTGTTTTCTCTCTCAGAAGACAGGGGCAGGTCACCATTCCTTCTTCGTCTCTTATTTCATTCAGCCTGGTTACTGATGCCAAACAGGAGTCCCCTGAAGCTCACAAGTGCAAAACTGATGACAGAGTAATCTGTTTATTTAACCTTTATGCACTACAAAATGGGTTTTCGCTTTTTGAAATGTGGTTCCTTTTTTAAATTATCAGAAATCTCTATGTTGGCCCAAATAATTATGAGGACATTTCCATTTCTTTACAAAAGTGTTTTGTTTTTAAAATATTTGCCTTATGGATGTTAATGATTTGTCTGATTTTGATTTGTTTTCCTAGAAAGGGAGTTGCTAAATAATGGACTCATTTGTCTACCTAAAAGTATTCTAGGATGCTTTTAAGGATACAGCCTGCATTGTTTTGTTATCCTAAATTCTCAGCTTTGTAATTTCATTTATAAAACCTTAACTCTTCTGGCAGTTCAGTCTGGATACATTTGGAGCTGGGGAGATGCCCACATTTTCACACACCAAACTAGAAAACAGATGTTTTATTTTAATATTGTGCTTTAGTTTAATTCGTTTAGTTTTTGGCTTTGAACTTGGTACACATTTTTTTAAAATGTAAAATTTTAGTTTAAAAATAAATGCATATATATACATGTGCAAGTGGATGGAATTAAATATCACCCACTCATTATAAAGAATAGATCCATATTCTTTTGGCCAGATGAATACTGTTGTTGAATCAAGCAGGCAAGTTGCAGTGCTAAGACAAGAATAAAACATCATTTTATACAGAAGAAGTTTTAGAGCTAAAAAGCAGATCAGACATGGCTAGAAAGAGAAGCAGGGTGAAACTGACAAAACTTCACAGGAATTCTGGTGAAACCCTTGATGAGGGTTCACTTCTGCCCAACTATGTGTCCCTTGTCTTTCCCAAACTATTCTCCACGGGCTTCCTTCCTTGAAGATTGACTGCATCCCTTCACAAAAGTGACAGCAGCCAGTCTTAGGTGTGTGCCTATGTGTGCATTTGTATCTACCTCTTCTATTCTCACAGCAAACCAACAGATCCCTACAATAAGGCTTTCTACCCACTGAGTTTCATCCCCTAACAAATCTATTGCATCCAGAAAGATTATCACACTATATTCTGCCAGTAAATGGATAAATACCTTACAGCTGAATCACAGGTTTTCTGACTGTGTGCTAAATTCCTAACTTGCAGAGATAGAAATGAAGGCATCAATGAAATGAACCTAAATGAAATGAACCTCAGATCCAAATTAAGCTTACAGCATAGGAAACTGTCTTGAGTCAATGTTGCCCCATATGGTGAACATGGACTGGAGGTAGCTTTGGAGGATTTCAGGGAGGAGTTTTTCCTTACCTGCCTGGAGATGCCACGGAAGAAACCTCAGACTTTTTGTATGCAAAACATGCATTGTGCCACATGGAGCTGTGACTCTTCCAAAGTTTAAGGCTGTTTTTGCTCAGAAACTGGATCATAAATTATTATTGCTGTGTTTTAGAGAGCATGGGAAAATTTCTGTGCAACACAGGCTTCTGAACTGCTGAGGGGCCTGTGCTAAACCATATCAAGTACTTTGGGAGCAACTTAAAGCTTCTTCTATATCCCTTTCCTGAAGCAAACAGGATTCAGTGGACCACATCAGGCTCCGGCTCTGGCTTGTTCATTCCTGATAGTCCTCTGCTCCACTCCTTTTCTGGTCCAGACATCTCTGTGTCTTCAATCATGGGTATGGCAGATGGTGCTAAAGATGGCTATAGAACCCAAGTTGCAGCATGGCAATGGGTTTTCCCACCATAATTGCTCTTCCACTGGGAAAAACTGCTCAGGAAGATCTATTATGGTCCTCTGAACTGGGATCAGGAGAGACTAGAAGGAAAAACTGAGCCAACCTTTCTCAGTAGAAATTTTCTTGAGAAATCACTGAGATTTTCTTTATCTCATGCTGTCTCCAAGGAAAAACACTTCATAGAATGTTCTCCAAATATGCACCATCATCTTTTGAGGTACCCACCATTGCCCACCCTGTATAACCCAGTAAGTTCAAGGAATTGGGGGGGGGGGGGGACAGGGGGCAAAATGATGGCCAGGTTGCCAACACAGTTGTTGCTCTCACTTACAGCAGTGCTCCTGAACAGCTATTGGTGAAGTCCGCCTACAAGAAACAGTTGGAAATTTCTTTTCCTTTTCCTTTGGTGAAATGATTCTCCAGTTTCTCTGCGCACAGAGTGGAGTATTTTGAGAAGCTGTCTGCATAAAACTGTATGAGAAACTCCATTATAGGTTTGTAGGCACATATTCAAACATGTCATTTTTAATAAGAATGTTGATCAGGCATTTTTAAGCACTACAGATCACTTGTTCCATTCTCATTCTACCCTAGAAAGAAACTACAGTATATACAGAATAAATCAACATGAGCCTATTTTCCTGCTTCTTTCAGTTTCTCAAAAACAGGATTAGAAGTAAAACCCTAGACTCGCCTGTTTCAGTGATTGCTCAAGAATACTTTGATTTAGTTTATAGAATGTATTTCTTATTTATTTTAATGCAATTTGAATCTGGAATATTTTTCACAAACTTGGCTATATCTGCTATGCATGAAAAAGAGACGGTGCACACATGCACACACAATCACTTTGCATAAATCACTTTATTTATTTAAAGGAAAAAGTGATAAATAAGAATTGTACCACTTGCTGGTAGTGAAGGTAGATATCAGTGGCTAAGGGAGAAACCCTGTGCATGTTTAGACAGAAAAAATGTTGTACAGCTCCAAGAACCATGAGAAAAATGCTGCTCCCCCTCACTTTAACCTACTGGGCTCACACAGCAGGGTTTGGAATTTGGTTGGGAGCATTGACACCAGAGCTCTTTGGAATAGCAGTTAGAATTGCCTTGCCAGTAAATTCTAAAACCACTCTATAAAATGTATTTTAAACCAAAAAGTATACCACAAAGACCCTAAATAAATGTTTCCAGGTTTCTGGTGGATTTGTTTAGAAAGGGTTTTTAATTATTATTGTATTGATCTGAAGTATGCATATGGTGCTCTTCTTTTCCTTGCAACTTCTTGGAATCTCTCTTCATTCTCATTCTAATCCTGCAATGCGTATATACTTAATTGCTAGAAAAGTGGACACCAGAATTCACAATTATCTGGAAACATTCCCTTTCAGATGCTTGGTCTTTGAAAACTTACTGTAAATATCATGAATAAAAGAACTGCACCCTGTACCTGTTCAAAAGCATTTAAATCCATTCTCATTTCATACCTTACAGGCCTAATAAATTCCAGTTCTTTTGGGTAAGATGGGGGAGGAATGAAGGAATGAATGGATTCCAATTAACGCTATCTATGCTGGCCAATGAGCTATTTTATCTCACCATAATTAAATTTGGAAAATTGTAGTTCCTGCACCAATTCTAGTAATTTCTAAAGGTCCCCTTGACTAAAGAATGTATCTGCAAAGTGGGGAAATTGCATAAATGGCAAAATTAACTGTACAGATATAGGAAATAAAAGGGAGAAATAAGATAGATTTAAACAGGTCTAACTTTAAAACTGATAAATAGATGGTAAATAAGGAAAATGAGATGATCGTAATCCCCTCTTTCTCTATTGGACAGTCGAGAAATGTAATAATAAATAAATAAATACATACATGCCTCTATTTCTGATGTTCTGACTGTGAGTTTGCTTATGTGGCCCTAATAGAGCCACTCATTTACAAGAGGAAAGGAGCAGCCAATTTCAATGAACCTCAGGATTTTCAGAAGGTTTTTCTATATATTTATTTCAGAAAATAAAACTGAGCAACTGTCCAATAAATCTTGCAAACCCAGTTATCACCTAAATTGAAGCAAACTACCAGCTAAGGTATGTGTACTCTGTGTTAAGGTAAACAGACCAAATTCTGCAGTCAAATTGTATATCTAAAATCAGAGTAAAGGAATCTGCTGCCTTGCAGGTGTTTGGGACTACGCTTCTCATAATTTAATTTTAATTTAATTTAATTTAAACATTTATATTCCGCCCTTTGTAGCAGCTTCAGGACAGCTTACAGAAGATAAAATAACAATATAAATAGCAATATAGTAATATAAATATCATTAAAAACATTCAACAATAAAACAAATCAACAACAATATATCGTTTCATAACTAAATGATATTTAGTTATGAATAACTAAATAATCCCTTAACAGTGGTCATGCTACCTAAAGTTTCTGGAAATAATCATCCAAAAAGAATGGAGGGTATCCAGCTGCCTACCCCACATGCTTAACATAACATTTCTTCTTCTGTGAAATATAGAAAGAACCTATAAAGAACAAGTCCCTTTCCCTACATTCATTTCGCAATAAGAGCGGTGCATAGCTAGCTGTAAGTGGCAAGCACGTGAGTGCGACACACTGATTTTTCTCATTGGATTCGAGCACAAGCTTTGCTAATCTGCCTCTCCTTGCCTCACGCTTTCAATGGTCAGCCTAAATGAGACACAATTATGTCTAATTGGACTAGCTGGGAAATAATAGTATCGAACATAACTCTTTCCCTCTCCCCTGGAGAGTAGTGTGGATTAATTAGTTGATGCTTGTAAAAGAAAGGAGGAGGAAATAAAAGCTTTGAAGATGAAAGAACTAAGCGTGGTTAAGTAGAAATGCCTTATGGTATCACCCCTGCTGGTTTTGCTGGTGGGCAGCTCTTCTTTGGTTAACAAGAAATGCTCTTGCTGCCATCAAGGAAATGGTCAAAGTCTCAGAAGTAAGAATGAGCAGGAGGAGGTCTTGTAGCACAACCGTATTTCAGGTGGACCATTGATGTAAGATGGCCACTTAGGAACTGCCCCAAAAGAGGAAATGCATTACCACAAATGCACGTTTTCATGAAATGTTCATATGCTCAATTATACGGAAGCAAATTTAGAAATCAGTATCAATTTTGGCGGAAATGTAGTCCATCTCACTTTATAAGGAAGATTGCAATGAGGTGACCTGTGTACCTGGCTGCTCAATCTGAAATCCAGCTGCTCGCTGTTAATGGGCAGCAGTTCTCATGGTTTTCATCTCTAATCTATGGAATGCGCTCCCCAGAGAGGTCTGCCTGGTGCCGTCGTTATTTGTTTTTTGGCGCCAGGTGAAGACCTTTTTATTCAAACGTCATTTTAACTATTTATTTATTTTATTCTTTGGCCAGGAGACTTATTTTATATTGTTAACTTGTTTTATATTTTTATTGTATAATATTTTAATTGATATATTTGTGAGCCGCCCCGAGGCTTTGGCTAATGGGGCAGCATAGAAATTTTCTAAATAAATAAATAATCTGGAATTGACATGACAGCCCTTCAAATGGAGCATGGCATTCAATAGGTTATAGTATAGCAAATCAGACAATACTCCATAAGAGAATAAGAATTCTCTTATGAATATAAGAATATAGTACACACTATAAGTACACTATAAGAATATAGTACACACCATCCCTATGTTCTCTTATTTAAATGCCAGAGAAATAACTCCTAATACACCCGTGTAAACTTTTTATTCAGCCTTTATTCACCTACACTTCCTGTAACATTATCTCTTTTTGGTTCCTATCCCATTTGCTCTTCTTCCAATAAGACTTTACAAATTTCTGTAGGGATAGCACTGGAGGTTTTTATGTCTTGATGTCTATTTCTGTCCCCCAACCCCAAGAGACCGAGATCATGGATTGCATGCAACTGTTGTTTAGGTTTTCAATTAAATGGAGCTGAATTCTGTTCCAGATGCTCTCCAGTTGGGAAATTGCTTAGTTAATATTGTAACAATCTGTGCATCATTCCCTTAATCTCAGTGTTTTATTGGTTGCAACTTGCTCCTTCAAGTAAAATGTCATTGCACAGTATCATTAGGAAATATCTGTGTCACAAGAACACAAGAAGAGCCATGCTGGATCAGACCAAAGGTCCATATAATCCAGCACTCCGTACATGATGGCAAACCAGCTGCCCACAGTATCACTCAAGCAGGATGGGTAGAAGAGCTCCAACTGCCCAAGCTCCTCAGCGACTGTGTATGCGGGCATTCCACCTCTGATTAAGCGGGTAGCACATGCTAGTAATGCTAGTAGTTACTTAAAGCTTCCTCTTTCTTAAACCCATCCAATCCCCCTTAAAGACATCCAGATTGGTGGCCATCACAACTTCCCATGGCAATGAATTCTATAGTTTAAAACTACATTGTGTGAGAAGGTTCTTCCCTTTGTCTGTCCTAAACCTTCCACCAATCAGCTTCATGGGATGACCCTGGGTTCAAGTGTTATGGGAGAGGGAGCAAAATTACTCTCTGTCTACTTTCTCCACACCATGCATTATTTTAAATACCTCTCTCATGTCTTCCCTTACTTACATTTTTGCTAATCTGAATAGTAATTGCAGCCATTCCTCTTAAGGGAGTTGTTCCAGCCCCCTGATCATTTTCATTGATTGTACTTTTTCCAATTCAATAATGTACTTATTCATGTAAGGTCACCAGAACTGAACATATTATTGCAAGTGGAGTCACACCAAAGGATTTATATGAGTAAGATCTTGGCAGTTCTAGTCTGTATTCTGTCCCTAATGATGCCCAGCATGGAGTTGCCGTCTGCACTGCAGCTGAGCAGTGGCCCAAGTTGCATTCATGCAGGGAAGACATAGAGGAGCTGACAACAGAAGAACTTGCTGAACTCCAGAGTGAGCAGCAGAAGGCACTTGCTGAGGAGGATTCCACTGAGGAAGAGGAAGACAGGGAGGAGGTTAGCAGTGATGTGATACAATCCATTATGAAAAAATGGATTGAGTGCCAGGATTTCTTTGAGAAGCACCACCCCAACATAACTGTAACAAACAGAGTGTTGAATCTGATGAATGATAATGTGGGCTCTCATTTCTGGAGGGTTATGCAGAACGGAAAAAAACAAGTGTTTATGGGCAGATTTTTCACCAAAATTGACCCTGCAGCTAAGAGGCAAAGAAGAGAGGAAACCCCTGAAAGAGATCTCCCCAATGCCCTTATGGAGGGGGACTCTCCCTCAAAACAATAATCTGCCCCACACCTAGGTTAGTGTTCTGCACTGTACTGTACAGTACTTTGTTGTTCTTTGTCACTTTGTTTCAAATTTTTCTGATTAAAAAAATAGTTATAGATCAGATTAACCTTATTTGCACTGAACCTTATGGGGAAATTGGACTTGGCTCACGACTAAAAATTGGCCCACAACCACATTCAGAGGGACCAGAACGGATTAACCTTATTTACATTGAATCTTATGGGGAAATGTGACTTGGGTCACAACCAATTTGGGTCACAACCAGAGTTGTGGAATAGATTAAGTTTGTGAGCCAGGGTACCACTGTATTTGACAAATCAGGAATAAGGTCTACTGACCTTATAAGCTTATTGACCTAATAAGCTGACCATGTGGATTCTTCCCCCACCTGTACTACCCCTGCATGCACACACTGATCTCCATACGCCCTTCCATAACATTATTTTCAAATTCAGGTGCTTCATAGTGGTTAGAGTGTTGGGCTCTGATGATGTTGTTGGTGGTAGTGGTGGTGATGATCTTTTTAAAAGCCTTATATAAACATATTTTTGAGGTAGTTGCCATGGAACAACTTTGAGCCTTGAATTTCCTGGCAGAAATGTAACTTTAAAGGTTTGATACACCAACATTTGTTAAGCAGAAATTTCTGTGAAAAGAAAATACTGCAAGAGTTTATGTATTTATCACCAAAGTTAGATTTTAAAGCTCATCCTATATTAGACTGTGATGAAATACATTACCATGCAGCTCTGTGTGTGTGTGTGTGTGTGTGTGTGTGTACACACACACACATACACACACACACCATGAAGTCTGCATTTAATTTGATGGGCTGTGAATTCAAGTGGTAAATTGGTTAAGTAATATCACTCTTTCATTTTATTTTCAATGAGATTAGGTGTGTGAAACAGCAAGAAATTAGTTTACTCCCGTGTGCATTTATACAAGATCTGTTTCTCTTGTATGCAGGTAGCTTCATTTTTCTCCTATGCAGACAAGGATTTATATTTCAAAGACTTCCATGGACAATATATTTACTTACAAGTATATTTATTTGTAAAACAAAACTTTCAGCATGCTAACCATATGAACTGAAATGCTGGTGACCAATAAATATTACTTTGTTGTTGAAACTTCCCCTTTGCTTTAGCACAAACCTGTACATATCTAGTGGATTTGCTGGTTGTGCAGAAAGGAGAGAGAAAGAGGGAATGAGCTGGCTCTGCCTGTTGGTGTTGGCCCAGCCCACCACGGCCATGCATACCCTGAATTACCTTGAGGGATTACAGGCCTCAACAGAAATAATGTTTCCTACCCCTGGTACATAGGGATGGGATCTAAATGTAGTCATAGCTTGAGTAGAGCCATTGAAATCAATGGCTCTTAAATTACTCATGATTTATCTGTCCCATTGATGTCAGTGTGTCTGATATATGATTAAATCTGGACCCAACCCAGGGCTGCAGTCCCTTGAGCTCTCCTGAAGCATATGTCTCTGGTCCAACTCACAATTATACTGGCTATAGGAGGATCAACAAAACAGGATGGATCATTTTGTTCTGATCCAATTAACATTGTCTTCATTGTGTGGCATGGCTTACTTTAAAAATTGATGATGGTGATGATGATACTGCATTATAGTTAATCCTGCAAAAGACATGAGAGATCTTCAACATTCTTTTTTTTTTTCATGTCCAATAAGCTCTCAGAAAAAGTCCACCCAATAGATGTGGATGGCTTTATGCGTGAAGTGCGTCTTCACTTCTGAACTTCAGATAGGTTATGATTTGTTTCTAAGACACCACCATATAAAATGTAAGCTAAAACATACCAGTGTTCAGTTTAAAAAAAATCAATATGCATATGGTGTCTTCTATTTATACTTAGTCACTGGTGAATTAACTCTGAATAAATGTGCTCCGTATACAAGTGGATTATGAAGGCAACAAAATAATTTCTGCTTTTGAAGTAGGCATGGCAGGATATTTTTGGTCTTGCATGAGAGAGCTCCCAGTGGGAAGAGTTAAACCTGTTCTTATAGCTCTAGAGAAATCTCAAATGTATCTAACAATTCATCCATTTCAAAAAGCAACTGAAAATACAGAGTATAGATATCATAGATGTTATGTTCTTATTCAAATTTTGGACTGAGTATCTGTTTATTTGGCATGAATATCTTGAAGACCAGAAGTTATCTTTGTAAAGGGTGGATCTTTCTCAAGAGACCTCTTCCTTGCACAATCCTAAGGGATGCCCTTTTTAGAAAGTGAGTGCCAGTCACTACCAAACTTGCTCAGCTTGTACAATTCAAAAGCTTATGAGATGTGCTTACCTCCATCAGTTGGGGAAATACTCATGGATGAGGTTTGAAGTTCTTATGCTAACCATGCTTATGAGGTCATGAAGGATTAAGTGTGTCTCGTTTGTCATTATATAGTCATCTTTTCAGTTTCCACTGCCCCCAGTTTCCCACACTTTAATTAAAGCCTCAAGGAACATACCAGAAGATGATTCCTCTCCAATGGGGCCTTTTCAGATCAGGAATCTCAGACATCCAGGCAGACTACAAAGTGATGGAGGGATGTAGATGTAGAAAAGAAAGAAAAACATACAAGGCACTTTCAGAGATATTGCATTGATACTCTAAGCTCCAAAGTACTAACAAGTAAAATTCTAAGGAATTCTAAAGAGTCCTGAAAATGAAGCAGCAAAAAGAAGGCTCTTTCATGGGAAAAGAAAACTTGGGAACTTAGGAGAAAACTTTTTGGTATGGCATCCCATACCTTGCCCCAGGGCTTACAGGGAAGGTACACTACTATGAACTTGTGTATTCAGCACAAGTTGCATCATTCGCCCCTCAAAAAGTTGAGAATGAAAGACCCTGGAGAAGATGCAGGACCTGGAAAAATGACAACTACAGCTGAGCCAAATTTTCTCAGAAGACATTCTGGGAAGAGATTTTTTCTTTTTCTTACTTCACTAAAAGTAGGAAGCCACTATGCAGATTTTTTGTATCTCTTTTTAAAAATATTTAATGTATTTATTTATGTGTTTGGTTGTGGTGGAGGCCACCTTCCTCTGTTCTCAAAACCCCTGGCAAGATGATACATATTTTCACATAACGCCAGTCCTTTATCAGCTACACTGGCTCCCAGTCGAAGTCCAGGCCCAGTTCAAGGTGCTGGCATTAACCTATGAAGCCCTAAATGGCTTGGGACCAGGATACCTGAAGGAACATCTCCTCCTCTATAAGCCATCACATCCCTTAAGTTCGGGGTGGGGGGATCCTTGCTCCAGGAACCCTCTTTGAAGGAAGTATGGAGGGTGTCTACCTGGAGGAGGGCCTTCTCCACAGTGGTGCCCAGACCATGCAATTTGCTCCCCAGAGAGGTCTGCCTGGTGCTGATGTTATATTCTTTCTGGTGCCAGGCAAAGACCTTTTTATTTGATCATTATTTTAACAATTAATGTTTTTAGATGTTTTAGGATTTTATTTTATTTTGCTTTCCCCCCCCTTTTTCACGGTCACATTTTATAGTGATTTGTTTTATATTGTTTTAATATTGGTGTTTTTATAGTAGTTTTTATTTATTGTATTTTTATATATCTTGTAAGCTGTCCTGAGTGCTTGAAGTGATAGGATGGAGTATAAACAGATGTAATCTGTTACATCTGTAACAGATGTAAAATAAATAATATGAAAAACTCTGCAAAATGCTGATCGGCAGCCAGCAGAGTACCTATTACTACTTGAAGTAGTAGCACAAAGACAAAACCCCTGGAACAGAATTAATTGTGAGCCCAATGTCCAAGAAACTGTTGAAGAGTTCCTCTTCCTCCTGTAGAAAGTCAGTGAAATAGTCCTCCCAATGTCTCTGCTCACAACTAGGGCAAATAATTTAAAGAAACCATTTGTGCACAAGACCGCAGTCCTATCACAGTCTAGGTACTGGTTATCTGTTTCTGCAAGAACTGTTTCATCTCAAATGAGAACCAGTTCAGGGAAATAATTGCTCTGTTATGCTTAAAAGAACTTTGCACTGACCCTGTGAAGCCAAGGTTTTCCCCTTCCCTTCCAAGACTGGGGCGATTCTCATTCATTCATTCATTCATTCATTCATTCATTCATTCATTCATTCATTTCTATCCCTTCTACAGATTGGCTTTGCAGAGGCCCAATAGTCACATCTGTTTAAATGGTGGTTAACAAAAATTTGTCCTTCACCCTGTTTAATAAACAAGGACCAAATGTGGTGGGGGAAGCCATTACTTGCTGGTATGTTAACAAATGATTTAAGAATGTGACTTGGCTTCTGGGCAATAGCTAGGAACAACTGACTGTTGTTTTCCCCACAAATACAAATTAAGAAGAAAGAAAGGTTCTTCAGTTTTTCAAATCAAGAAGAGCAGCGTCTGAGTTAAAAAGAACAAGCACAGAAGATGCACTCCAGCAGAAAAAAGGATGGGGATAGTCAGAAGCAGTGTTCAGCCCCTTCCCATATATCACAGACCCTTACAGGTCATAATAACCAGAGGTCAAAATAGTAATTATAATAATTGCTATTTAAATACTCTGCTATAAAACAATTTAAGCTTGAATATATCCAGGAGCTTTTAACATTGCTGTGGATCTTACCTTTCTCTACTGAATGAAAAATTATCTTTACTCCCCTCTAAATGAAACAGCATCCCTGTTATGTTTCCTTTGGGTGACTATATGGAAAAGCATTGTTCTAATGTGCAAGTAGCAATAAATGGATTTCATTTTGGGGAAGGAAAGCAAACTGCCAAAGTCAATGGTTCTTCCAACAGAGATCAACAGTTTGTCAAACAGAAAGGTGGGATATAAATGTTTAAATGAAGAACCACATGACTTCTCATACCTTGTGGAGTCACAACCTTTAAGCTGGCATACACTTCTTCTAGTGACTGCAGTCTGATAGTAGCCAGACAGGAATCAACAGAATCCTATGGAATGCAGGCAACAGCTCAGTCCTGGGGGACATCCAAGGTTCCATTGATGGGCTCGGTTTCCATTTTCTAGAAGATGAACGCTTAAAGCAGTCTTCCCTGACCTGGTACCCACTAAACATGTTGGGCTTCAACTTACATTAATCCCAGCCAGCAAAGCTGTTAGTCAGGAATCCTGGGAGTTGTCCCAAATAACTGTGGGCACCAGGTTGAAGAAGTCTGTCTTAAACAGCTTATCAGTAAATATATTAAAGTGCAAAGGGTATTGTCTTATGGCAGATGCTATTACCTTTTTATATTGTTGTTGTTTTCCTGCTGTGTAAGCAGTGCACATATTTCAAGCTGATAGCCAGCCTGCTCTTCGAACACTTCTAAGAATGAGTCCTCATATTAAGTAGTGCTTTAGAAGACCTCCACTGCTGGCATTTGTCAAATGAAGCAAAAGAAATCATTGCAACAAGCTGTATTTCATTAGCTGTTAACACGGAAAATGGACTATAGCATTGTAGTTACACGGTGCATCGTTTTAAACATACTGTTCTCCAGGGATGCCCAAAGAATGTACATGTTTTTAAAAAAAGATTTGCGTAAGAGCACTTTGTGTTAAAAATAGACATCTTGCTAGAAATATCCAGGGATACAGAATGTAAAGTTTCCAATTTGTTCTTGTCTGCCAGGTGACATTAAAGCAAACTCCTTGTATTCATAAGTTTTAATTTAGTATGGCCATTACTTCTCATGCTCACTCTGTGTGAATAACTCCTGAAGGGCAGAAAATGATGATTTGCAGAAAAGTAAATTTAAAGGAAGCAGGGCAAAAGGCAACTTACTCCACGCATTTAATGATTTAAGAGGGAGATGTTTCCTTCTGACAGACCTAGTGGCTGCAAATTGTGGGGCACCTCGCAGAGGGGAAACGATGTGGATGGATATAATCCTTCATGTCAGTAGATATTTGAATGGGTGTTTGATCTAGATTGTGAATCTAGTGGTCCCTTTTCAAAACCAGTGCAGGGCAAGATAATGGAGGGAAGGGGCTTTTCTGGGCAGATTGCTTTACTGATGGACCATCCCTAGTTCCTGTTATTATGTTTGCAGCCCTTAAGCATTGCATCAGTGATGTCAGGCCTTTATATCTACTTTAGCAGATGCACACTTGAATATTAGTTGAGGACCATGGCCTATAAATCAGCCTCCTGCGTCTGGCAAGTGAGCAAGACTAGTCAGCTAAGATCTCTGTAGTGCTTGTGATAGCCCCATTCCTTGATCCTAGCTAAGATGACAGAAGATCTTGGTTAATTGCTTTGCCCTCCGTGGTATTTATGATGAGTCCGAGGCCATGGTGTCTTACACTGAATTGGGAGGCCAGAGACTACCCTAGACTGGAGGGCTCAGGATGGGCTTGGTGATGTTCATGTATTAAACAAGAAGCATTAAAACCTCCAGGTTCAAGGACTGCTTCGAGGACTTGTACAAAAGTGCATGCAGTCAACATGTGTAGAAGGTGGAACAGGACATGCCTCCAAGACAACTCGCAGAGGGTCTTCTAAGTAGTGCCCCCCTCAGTTATGGAATGATCTCCCACCTGGCACCAAATTGGTCTGTCCTTTTCTCAGAGGCATTGAATAGAATGGGGGGGGGGTGGTCTGATGTTGGTGTTGTTGCACTGGAAATTCTATTTCAATTGCATACATCATTTTGCTTAAAATGTCGCATATTGGAAATGTCATGCTGTTTTCATTGTGTTGTAGGTTTTGAGCTTTTTATAAATTATTGTGAACCACCCAGACAGCTTTGGCTATTGGATGGTATAGAAATGAAATAATAATAACAATAAATAATATAAGGAGAGGCACTCTGCATGTAATCAGAGACAAGGTTCTAGAAGGCTTACTAATTGTGCATATAGAACCTATTAATGTGAAAAGGAGAAAGTTTACACATTATCTCAAATGTGTACAAATGGTGAAAGAAAAATTAGCTGTCATCAGCATGGTCAATTTCAAATCCTTATCCATGTCCATTGACTGTCCACACATGCAACATTTGTACAGCACAACTGATTTTTAGAGGATTTCATTACACTGAGACATAAAAATTCCTATTCAGTTCTGGAATCAAATTTCACATCCACGGCTAGCAGCTCTCTCTCTCTCTCTCTCTCTCTCTCTCTCTCTCTCTCTCTCTCACACACACACACACACACACACACACACACACACACACACACTTATTATCTCAGTCTGGTTCTTAAATCCTTCCAGCACCTATACTGGGAACCTCCAGACTGAGGTCCCTACACCAGCTCTAGAATAAAACATCTAAAAGCCAAGAACATTTAAAACATTTCTTTAGCCAAGAAAGCTAGAGAGATTGTGCTCATTTGTGCCCATCGGTGGAACCAATTCCTGTGGCCTGGAGTTGGCGTTGCTGGTCATTGTGCCAGGCATCCATATAGCACGCACCAGGAATTGAGCCCTGCATAACTCCTGCCCAAGCAGCACCCCTGCATTCTGCATTTTCTGTGGCAGATTTTGTTTGTGCTGCTGCACAAAACTCAGAAGAAGGTTGCCAGTCAACAAGCTTTGTTCTGCCAGCATTTGCACACTTCCTATTGTGCTCAGCTTGCTTTCTGAGGACTGAGCACAAGAGGAAGTCTGTCAATCCTCGAGGGACAGATTCCTCAGAGTGTGAAAGCATCCCTATACTAGCCTATACAGTATATTTCATATATAGCAACATATACTACTAATATTGAAGATATTCTTGCTCAGATTTTAACAAGGGCAGCCCAAACTTCCTTATATTTGTCCATTCATTAAATTATGCCTAAAAACTACCCATTCAAAATTGGAAGTTCCAACTTCACAAAGCTTATCAGAGCATCTTAAGAAATAATACCTGATGATCCTTGCTCTAAAATAGCTGCAGAAATAGTTTCCAAACACAAAAGCAACACTGACAACGTTGTGTAAAGGACCAATCCTCTTCCATGAGTGAAGACTCATGGGTGCACAGTAAATGCTCTAGGATCATGTCAAAAGAACATTCTTCAGATAAGGTTTAGTGACAGTAGCATCAGACAGCCAAAGTTACCACCAGGGGAGTAGACTGGAAGAGAGAGAAAATGACTCCCATATATGGGCCCACCACTGTCTATTTCCTTGTTCTAAATCATCTTTCTTTGATCTTATTCTTATGTGAAAACCAGTTGATATTTTACTATTTGTATCTAATCTCATAGCAAAAGATAAAGTGACTGGTTTCAATGCCAAGCTACTAGCAGGTGCGTTCTAGCATCAAACTTTGGGGCACACCTGCTGCCATCATCTATCTCTTTGCTTCCCGATGTGTGTTTACATTTTTAAAAAAGAGACCCTGCTACTTGTTGCTCTCTGTAGTGGTCCAAGAAATAGCAGGTTTTGGCTTCGTCATTGATTCCGGTCCTCCTGCCTCTCCACTGAAAAGAACACATGTAGCTCTACAGATCTGAAAATGGAAAAGGGTTTTTCAAAGTTCTGTGCCACATTTCTTTGATATCAAAGATGTAAGACACTAGCAGCTAAGATCTATAATCCATGAGATGGGTTTTTCCTTTGTGAGACAAGGCCTACAATCCATTTACTAGCGAAATAAATAAGATGTAAGATACGGTAAAATCTTCAACTTTTTTGCCTAATTCTCAAATACCTCAGTGTCTATGACTTATTCAGATGAGTTCTTCTTTTTCCCAAATAATGCATATAATTTGTGTCCCTTTGCCTGTTTGTGACTTCTACCACCCATAGAACCAACAACAGGAAAAGGCAATAGGTACTACACAAGAACGAGACAGAAGTGATTCCCAAAGTGCCTGAAATATTTATTCTGCCTATGTTTTTTGGAAATACAATACCTTCTTCAGGAGTTTCTAGTAATGTGAACAAATATATACTTGCATTTATTTATTTTTTTAAATTTAAGAATGATAGTGCAAGTCAGTGTGGTGAAGTATTGTATTGAGATTCATGAGATTTGGGTTCTAGTCTCCACATGGCCATGAAGTTCAGGTGTTCTTGGACCAGTCACAGACTCTCTGCCTAATCTACCTCATAAAGGGGTTGCTGTGAGGATAAATGGAAGAGAAAGGGGATTATGCAGTCTGCCTTGGGTTGTTGTTGTTGCTAGTCGCGAAGTTGCAAAGTCGTGTCCGACCCATTGCAACCCCAGGCCTCCAGGCCTTCCTGTACTCCACCATCCCCCGGAGTCCACTTAAGCTCATGCCAACTGCCTCAGTGACTCCATCTAGCCACCTCATTCTCTGTCGTCCCCTTTTTCTTTTGCCGCCAATTGTTCCCAGCATTAGCCTCTTCTCCATTAGGTTCTTCTCCTTCCTTCTCATTAGGTGGCCAAAGTGTTTGAGTTTCATCTTTAGTATCTAGTCTTCTAAAGAGCAGTCAGGGTTGATCTCCTCTAGGACTGACTGGTTTGATCACCTTGTAGTCCAAGGGACTCTTAGGAGTTTTCTCCAGAACCACAATTCAAAGGCCTCAGTCCTTTGGTGCTCAGCCTTCCTTATGGTCCAGCTTTCACAGCCATACATTGCAACTGGGAAAACCATAGCCTTGACTATATACACTTTTGTCGGCAGAGTGATGTCTCTTCTTTTTAGTATGCTGTCTAGATTTGCCATAGCTTTCCTCCCAAGGAGCAAGCATCTTTTAATTTCTTGGCTGCAGTTCCCATCTGCAGTGATCTTGGAGCCCAGGAAAATGAAATCTGTCACTACCTCCATTTCTTCCCCATCTATTTGTCAGGAAGTGATAGGATTGAATGCCATGATCTCAGTTTTCTTACCTGATAGGAAAAAGGAAGGATACAAACTTATATCAATGCCCATATGAGCAACTGAAATCTCCAGCAATAATAAATGCTGTAACAGTAAAAAGGGAAGGATATAAATTTAATTAATTATAGCAAAACATTTTCCGTGACACTACCAATGACAACCTTATTACCTATTCTTGAAAAATATAAGTTTATATGTTTATAAGTTTAATGTTGATTCAAATTCTCATCATGAGCTTCTCTGAATGGGGTGTTTAATGTGCATCCTTTTCATGCAAGTTTGTGGAGCCTTTTAATATCATAGTTGTCATCCAGGGTCTCTCCCGAATTTCCAAGCCTTTTTTTCCCTTTGGTGGATCATTTAGAGAGTGGCATTACATTTTAAATTGCAACAAACAAGAACAAAATCCTCCTGTAAAAATCTCACTATACTGCAGTTATACTATAACAACAACTTCTGGTGGTTCGATAGAATGTATACAAAGGCAAAAAATACAACACTAACAAAAAAACCTCATGTGTAAAGGATAAACTTTTCCTCCAGAAGAAAAAAGGAAAAAGAAGCCTCCATCCTGCAGTAGATTAAACTCCCAATGACTAAAGATTTTTAATACTGCACCCACCTTCTTAATCTGGTGGCCTTAGATTTGTCAATCTGCTTGCATGTAGTGTTTAGTTGTTTATATGTATGCTGCCGTAGGAGCCTTTGTGGTTGAGGATGGATATGAAAAGACTTCAAGTGAATGAAGGAAGGAATCCCAGAATCAACTCTATTGAAATTCCCTATCCTGGCTAATACATTAAAGTCATACACAAAACCAGGTACTGGAACACTTTGCTCTCACATTACCCAGAAAGGTTGCAGTGAGGGACATTTACAAAGATTGCTTTTTTCTCATTCTTACCCATCTTCCCACCAGCATCAATTAGTCCTCCTGCTCCATCCTCCACTGAAACCTACTAAATTCTAATTGTTTCCATGGCTTCGCCCCTCCCCCATTGCCCTGGCATTCCCATTGTTTTCCCATTACCATAAGCACACAGTGGAAATATACATGGACAAGAGCCACAGCCATCCTATTAAGGGAACACCAGGAAAAGATGGTGTTCAGGGCTGTGTCAGGGCTGACTTTGGCTCCATTCCTTCCCTGCTGGAAGCACCTGACAGAGAGCTTCTCGCACTGGAATTCCTGCAAGGAGCGGAGCGCTTCTGACATTCCTCTGGACAAAGATATTTGAAACACATTGAAAAATACTTACTAAACTTCCATTCCCAGCAAGCTGTACTGAGGAAGATGGCGAGGAAAAGCAGGGCTATTTCACCACCAGCCATTCCACTGCTACCAGCCATTCCAGTAGGCTGCACCCTAAGGCTAGCCCAAGACGTTTTGCAGCCTGAGACAAAGAATAATTCCTTGCACAAAAGCCAGCCGGGCTGATATTTCAATCTTTCTTCAACACTTTAAGTGGGGCAGCATCCTTCGCCATACCTGAATAGACAACCTTGCTTAGCAGGACATGGGCAGGTGCCTGGCTTACACAGTCCTCTTACAAGCCCTAGTTGAGGGAAATGCGAAGGCAAAACCAGGTCATTCTACCATCCCTGCTGAAATGCTTTCCTCCCCCCTTTTCCTTTTCCATTTCTTTGTCCTTGTGTGCTATGCTGTTTTGGGTTGTAGGCCAATGGACAGAGAGTGTTTTATTTTACTGGTAATATGTAAGCTGCTCTGGGAGTCTTTATGGCTAAGGAGCCAGGGGAAGATGCTTTAAATAAAAAAATTAAGAAATACACTTGCATCTAGACAACAAGGGAGAATAATGCTATAAGTTCAATATGCTGATAGAAGGATGTTTTTCTGAAGCAAATAAACCCCAAGAGAAATATGAGGCACAAATCTTCAAGGTGAGATAGTTCCAACGGAAACATGAAATGTGAGTAGGCCACTCTGTGCATTAATGACATAGCATTTGTTTGAATAGATGTACTTTGTAACTTTCGGAAAGTTGCCAAAATTTCTTTAAGGCTGGAGACTCAAATCATGTCTCCAAAATGGCAAGGATTATTGTACAAATACTAAAACCTCCCATGCTGTTCAGTGATGCATGGCTTAAAAGACACAGACTGTGTCAGGCATTTCTCACTCTGAAACACGAGTAACCATTTTCAAATGGTTGTTGTTCAAATTGAAGAGCTGGCAATAGTTCAGAGAAGATGCAACATGTGGAAGAAATGTTTTTGGATACATGAGCTTTACTGTACCCCTCAATCGAAACAAATCTGAAAGTGCACTGATTTTTGTTGTTCCCCTGCTCAGGTCTACTGCTACTCAATGTGCAGGATAGCAGGATTCCTTTGCATGCTTTACTTGTAATATATCAGAGGGGAAAGCAATTACCTTTGCAGTGAAAGCTCATTTTCTTCCGTTGTGCTCCTTGTGTTAATGAGGGGAGTGCAGTGACAAACAAGCGGAGGAGAACAACTATCGAATCCAAGTCTATCCATCACATTGCGAGTGATGGGTTTGAAGGTGGCAGCAAAAAAATGAAGGCTCATGTTCTATCTCAACTTGTCACCAACAGACCCTAGGAGGTTCTGGGGCATACACAATGAGACATTGGCGCTCTCATTTGTTCCATTCAAGTTCAATTTGGAGCCCCAGTTCGTACAAACACTTTTGCACCTGGAGTTAGAAAACAGTAAATGGCTGTACCATCAGTCCACCAACACTCTTTAGTCCTCCTTTTTTTCCTGGGTAGAGAATGAATATATTCATTCATTCATTCATTCATTCATTCATTTAAACACTGCTCTCGTAACCCACAGGCTTTCTGGGTGGCTTACAACTATTAAAATCATGAATGCCACACATAAAGTTCTCATAAAACAGTATAAACAATATATTCATAAAATACTATAAAACAAGCAATGTAACATCCAACACCCATAGGAAAACATTCAGGCATGGCAGCAATTTAAGTCACTTTTAAAATTGGCTCAGCAGCAAGACACATAGACTAACCATTAAAATATTTGGAAAATAATGTATTTAAGTTTAAAAAAAAAGTTTTCACCTGGTGCCAAACAGTTACAAGGTATGGTGCCAGATGCACCTTAATTGAAAATTTCATGAAGGTCTATCCCTTTAAAAGAAGAGTGATTATCAAAGAATGGGTCAATTCTGATCCTCCTCATCTCCAAATTTGGAGTTGTAGAGGTGCAGAGGTATGTATTTGTCATCTATTTAGGAGTTGATTCTAAAATGAGTGAAATCCGTTGATCACTTTTTCACAATAGCTTGTGTTAGGCTTGCTTGAGGGGTATCTTGATGTGAGTCCCATACTTGAGCCACAAGCTAAGTAAGGGTGTGATCCTATGTATGGTGCCTTGCAGAAGTATTCCCTACCCCTCCACTTGACTATTCTCCATTTTGTGGTGTTACAACCTGGAAATGAAATGGGTTTAATTTGCATTGTTACCACTTGATGTATAAAATATACTTAATGCTGTGAAGTTGCAATATATTTTTATTGTGGCAAAATAAACAAACACAAACTGCCACTTGCTGGCTGCATAAGTATTAACCATCCCTGGAATCAATACCTGATATACACACTTTTGGCAGGAATTACAGCTGTAAATCTTCTTCAGTAAGTCTCTATCAGCTTTGTGCATCTGGATTCTGCAATGTTTGCCCATTCTTCCTGGGAAACTGCTCCAGTTCCCTTAGGTTGGATAGGGATCATTGGTAAACAGCAACTTTCCAGTCACGCAACAAATTCTCAGTTGGACTGAGGTCTGGGATTTGACTGGACCATTCTGAAATATTCAGGTTCTTGTTTTTAAACTACTCCAGGGGTACTTTGGCTTTGAGTTTAGTGTCATTGTCCTGCTAGGAAGTGAAACTCCACCCCAGTCCCAGGTCCCTTGAGACCGAAACAGGTTTTCTTCTAAAATTGCTCTGAGTTTGGCTTCATCCATCATGCCCTCAGTTCTGCTTGGTTTTCCCTTCCTTGCTGAGAAGAAGCATCCCCACAACATGATGCTGTGCACACCATGCTTCACTGTGGAGGTGATGTTCTCAAGGCAATGAGCACCACTGACTTTATGCTACACCTAGCATTTTGTAGCAAGGCTGTTTTGATTTCATCAATCCAGAGAACATTTTCCCACTTGTTTTCTGTGCCCCCCACATTCCTTTTGGTATTTCCAAATAGGCTTTGATATGCTTCCCCGCCCCCCTCCCCCGCCAGCAATAGTTTTCTTCTCGCCATTGCTCCATAAAGCCCAGCTTTGCAGAGCGTCTGTTTGATAGCAGCCCAAATAACAGTTTCTTCAGTCTCAGTTGTGGATCTTTCCAGGTTCTTCAAAGTTGCTTTGTGGTCCTTTGGTTACTTTTCAGACTAATGCACTCTTTACCAAATCCCTGAGTTTTGGTGGATTGCCCTCTCTGGGCAGATTATACTGTAATACTGGGTTCAACAGTGCCCCAGGGAAAGTTCATAATTTGGGTTTTTTTCCCTAATCCAACCCTGATTGCTGCTTGTGCACAATTTATCCCAGAGTTGTTTTTATAGCTCCTTGGTTTTCATGATCCTATTTGTTTAGCTATGCTCTCCAACACACTCTTGGATCTTCAAGAGATCATGTGGGATGGCACACAGATAGCCTGAATTCATGACTTGCAGTGGGTTGCGCTAGCGCTTATTCGGATGTGCACAACAAATGGGGTGAACACACATGCAACCAACAAGTGTTGGATTATTTTTGTTTTCTTAACCTTTGTGCCATGGTAAAACTATTTTCCCTGTTGGATAAACACCTTAATGTACTGAGGGAGTTTGAAAGTGTCAAGAGCAATTCTTCCAGGAGGCAAGACTCTCTCACTATTCTGGCATCTGAGTAGGGTTGCCCAAAGTGGAATGCTCAAAGCTGAGACACCAGACTAAGGTGTATCCACCCTCCTTAGGAGTAATGATCAAACAGCTACTGGTAAAGATCAAAGGACATGTATGAATACTGCTACCACTGATGAAACAACAGGATCAGAGTAAAAAAGGAAGTCTAATGGCTGACATACACAGAGGCAAAAGGAAAATCTGATGCTGTACAGCACATACAGTTGGCACATGAGAAGTATAAACCAGGGGAAACTGGAAACGGTAATGCAAGAAATGGAACAGTTACAAATAAGAGAGAAAAAACAAACAAGAGACCTCTTTCAAAAGCTCCAAGAAATCAAAGGAAAATTCAAACCTAGATTAGGAAAGCTGAAATACAAACAAGGGAAGATATTATCTGACCAGGAGAAACTAAAGAGAAGATGGTAACAATATATGGAAAAACAATACAGAAGAGATCAAAAGAAAACAGACTCTTTTGAATGAGAATCCTATGAGGAACCACCTGCAATCTTAGGAAGCCAAGTGAAAGCTGCTGTGAAAGTACTTGGAAGGAATGGAGCTCCTGGGGAAGATCGACTACCTATACGTACAATAAGGTACTTATCTTCTAAAGTTGCTTAGACTGAATCAATCCAGTTCCTAACAAGACTATGCAAATAAATTGGGAAATAAAACAATAACCCACAGATTGGAAACATTAAGTATTCATTCTATTTCCTAAGGAATGAGATGCTAAGGAGTGCAGCACATACTGGACTATTACACTAATTTCCCATGCAATCAAAGGGAAGCTTGAGCTGCAGCAACAAAGAATTTAACCCTGTATAGGGATAAATTTGAGATGTATAGGAATGTTATATTCTTTCTGGCATCAGGCAAAACCTTTTTTCTTTTCCCCCTATTTTAATGTTTAATTGATTTTAACTGGGGTTTTAGTATAGTAATGGTCAGATGCTGTGGGGTTTGTTTTATTCTACTTATTTATTTTAAGCCATCCTGAGATGTTTGTATGGGAGGGGATGGGAGAGAAAAGCTTTTAATAAATAAATAAATGAATGAATAAATAAATATACCTGATGTTCAAGCTGGATTCTGAAAAGGAAGAGACACTTGAGATATATGTTGTCTACTAGAGTGCACTAAAAAAATTCCAAGATCAGTCTATGTTTTATAAACTAAAGCAAAACCTTAACTGTGTAAATCATGAGAATGTATGGATGGTTCTGAAAGAAATGGGTATGCCCCAGCACTTGACAGTCTGGAGGCACAGCCTATATCATGAACAAAAAGCTACTGTTAAGGCAGAATTTGGAGTAACATAATGGTTTTCTATAGACAAAGGCATCAAGAAGGGTGAATTGAATGCAGAATATATCACAAGCAAAGCCGAACTAGGTTTAGAGAAAGCATGAGTGAAAACTGGCAAAGACAACATCAGCAATTTAAGATATGTAGCTATCATATTATTAACTGAAGGCAGCAATGAATTGAAATGATTCCAGATGAACATGAAGGATAAAGTGCAAAAATAGGACTACAACTGAAAATCAAGAAAACAAAAATCATGATTACAGAAGAAATGCATAGCTTTAATGTCAACACTGAAGCAATTGAAATTGGGGGGGGAAATTACATACAATTGTATAGCTCAATTCAAATGGATGCTGCAGTCAAGAAATTAAAAGATGACTGAGACTTGGAAGGGCAACAATGAAAGAGCTACAAAGATCATCAAGTTTAAAGATGTTTCTCTGCAGACCAAGGCCAAGATCACACTATTGTCAGGAAGACACACTATTGTCAGGAAGACATCACAGGAAGACACACTATTGTCTCCTGATTGCTATGTATGGGTGTGAAAGCTGGACAGTGAAGAAAGCTGACAGGGAGAATATTGATGTGTTTAAAATTTGGTACTTGAGGAAAGATGGGCAAATGCATGGGACAGACAGAAAGACAAAGAAGTGGATCGTAGATCAAATAAATCCAGAAATTGCCCTGGAAGCAAAAATGGCAAAACTAAAACTGTAATATTTTGGGCACATGAAAAGGCAAGGCTTACTGCAGAAGATGATAATGCTAGGGAAAGCTGAAGGCAAAAGAGTGGGAGGAGAAGACCAACTATGAGATGGCTTGATTCCATATAGGGAGCCACAGCCTTGAGTTTACAAGAACTGAGTAGGGCTATCAAGGACATGACATTTTGGAGGGCATTCATTCATAGGGTTGCTCTAAGTCAGATTTGACTTGATGCCATATAAACTCACAAGGATAAGAAGATTGCAAGAATACTAAAAGATGTCGGGCAAGCACCTGTGCAGAAAGTAATATTTTCAGGAGAGAGTCTAAGGAACTGAAATAAATAGGTATAACAAAATGAAGTTCTAAATCTTATAGAAAGTGTTGGAGGGTGGGATAACGGTGGCCGAGGGGAGATCCACCTAAGGGTTCTCAATGAACACAAATGAGTCACTGTTGTGATGGGTTAATTCCATAAAGGAAGCCAGATCCTTGAGTTTACAGGAACTGAACAGGGTTGCCAAGGAGGGGGCATTTCTGAAGACATTCCCTTCATAAGGTCACAGTTAATTGGAGATGACTTAATACTATGTGATGACAACAACCAATACTTTCATCTATGCAGTGCCAAGTATCTTGTGAACATCAGACAGTAACAATGCCAATTACATCCATTTCAGTTCCAGGTGGTAATACAACAAAATCTGGAAAAGATAAAGGGAGGTGAATATTTCTGCAAGGTACCATATGCTCAGACAGGAAAAAAGCCCTATAATTCACAGTAATGCTTGTAGGACTTCTGTTTGCATTAGATTGCACCCTAAGTCTCTTTTAGTTCTAGTTAACCTTACACACAGTAATAAAGATTTTCCTCATGGTTCTATTTTCTTCCTGACCAATTAAAGTGCCATATACATGTTTTCCTCCCCTAGCCGAGTCCTGCATGTGTCTACTTTTAGCTTGAGAATTCTGCTTGCATTTGAGCATCCTTTACATCCTTCTTTGTAAGCTATCACAAAACAGTGGGCAGCATTATGGCATTCCTCACTGCATTTAGGGTTTCACCATCATGTATATTTGCCTTGGGTCATCTTTAGTCCATCCACTCAAGAGTCTTTTAGGACTAGGTGACATTCAGCCCAGGCATCACACTTGCTTCATTTGCTTCGTTGTATCACACATGTGACTTGCCATTAATTCCTTGTTTAATCATGTTTAGCATAATTTTAACTTCTGCCCTGTGTTTTTAATTGCTGGACTCAGCAAAGCACTCTTGTTTTCTTTCCTTCTTCCTTCTGCCTCTTTGTGGATGCAGTAAGCAGCTGGGCCAGTTCCATGTGACTGAAAACAATTAAGAGCTTATCAAAGCACATCCATTAATCTCAAAGAAGAATCTCTCCCAAGGTGTTTATGGGGCATTTCTCCCATATCCACTTCCACACTGTCCTGTATCTTCTAGATTTATCTTTCATTTAGCATCTTTCTTGGACTCAGGATCCTCATAACCTGTTGTTTTTGTTATTTTAATTGCTGAGGACTTCACTGTAATTTGGCTGAGATTTGGAGCAGAACATGTTATCTATAATCCAAGTTTCTCACAGACACAGGATCTTGATGTAATGGGGAAACGGATGACTAAGTATCAAAGTAGCAAACAATATGAAACAAATACCTTAAGGGCTTAATCTCACTGGGATACCTCTAAGGTTATTGTTGTAAGCTGCCCCGAGGCTTCGGCGAATGGGGCGGCATAAACATGTTTTAATAAATAATAATAATAAATAAATAAGGTCGGAGCTTCCGCAGAGCCATTTCAATAGATGGGCCTTTTTGTCCCTTTAGCTGGAGCATTTCAATGGAAACAGGAAGACAGTTCGATTGACTTCAGGTTACCTTGCATTCTGGTCTTCACCTCTCCTGTAACCTCCTCCATGCCTCTTTTTACCCTTTTCTGAGGTCACCTTCCTGACCTTGGAGAGAAGCCGGCAAGGTTCTTTCCATTCTATCTGAGAAGATGACAGGGAGGGAAAGAGGAGTCAAAGTTCTGATTCCCTGGTGGGGAGAAGGAGGGAAAGGGGAGAGGACTTGGGGTTATGCTGGCATCAGCACACTGGGAATTGTAAGCCTTTCTTCTGTTTAAATGCACATAGGCTTATACCTTTTTGTCTCTGTCCCAGTATAGAACAGCATGGACATGAATGCAGGTAGTCTAAACTGTCACTGGGTCGAACTCATAGTCTGCTTCTACATGAAGGATTTATGATGCTAACAATCTGAATACATTATGAAGCTATTCCATCTTTTCTACGTTAACAAGATGTCTGTAATAAGGAAAAGGAGAAGAAGCAGAAGGGTTATGAATGGAGAATGACACTGGAAAGAGACCACCACCGTTCCCCCATGAAGTTCAGTGAAGGAGGCAGGATGATAGCTTTATTTATTTATTTATTTATTTATTTAACACATTTGTATTTCTCCCAATTGTGCCACAGCACCTCTGGGTGGCTCACAACACAAGAAAAAACACAATAAAACATATTGCACATTAAAAACAACAATAAAATACAGTAAAACATACAAAACAAAGGTCTATGGCAATTAGTTATTGATTTTTAAAAAAAAAAGCTTTGCAAAATACTCTCCTCATCTACCCAAATAGCGATTATAAGGAGAAGGCAAAAGGATTTTCTCAAAAACAACTCAGGGGAGGGGCCCAACTTTACTACCAGCAACAGCATAATGGCTTCTTTTTTCCCATAAGATTTTTTCAGGGGAGAGGACGACCCTGTTGCTCCTCACTCCTGGCATTGCTTGGCAACGTTGTGGGGGTAGGAATAGTTACCATGAAAAGGAAAGCAGGGGAGTGGAGAATATTCAGAGAAAATTTTACCAACCGACTTAATTTTTCTGAAGAAAAATATATCTTTGGAAGTTTTTCCAGCCCATCTTTAGGCTGATCAGCAACAATCATGGACATTATTTCAATAACATAAAAATCAATGCACCCCAGAAGGATTGTGGGCACATGAAAACTGGTTGAGGGACTGCACACACAAGCAGAACCAGCCCAGGTTGTTCAGGGGTGCTTCCAATGGAGAATTGCATTTCCACTTTCTGCTGCCTTGAAATTACTGCTGTTCTTCTCTATGCCCATAGCTTAGCCCCCTTTCTCCACATAAGCATCCAATAATGTTCTGTCCACAGAGCAAGCTTGTTTTAGTTTGTGAAAAGCAGAGCCAGACCTTTCATATGGCAGGGTGAAGCCCTCAGTTCAGGTGGCAGAGAGGTAGAAGTGGTAAAATTCATGTTCCCCTCATCTTGCAGGATGGTCCACCACCATTGCCTCTAGCAGATGCTCCAGAGAAGCCCACCCACATGTTTTCTTCTGTAGGTGTAGGAACAAGGCTCTCTCGAGCAGCTCCCCACTCACGCTCAGCTACATTGGCCCTTGGGGGTTCCACAGATGGCTATGCCCACCCACTCTGTTCCCATCCCCTTTTTTCAACTACCAATCATTTTGTGGTTTCCTTACTTGTAGTTTTCTCCTCCATTCTAGATGGTTGAATACTTCTCCTAAGGCTTAGTAGGAACTTTAAATTCAAATTAGCTAGTATTATTGGCATCTGAGCCCTGATCCTTATGCTTTTGGCCTAACTCACCACTGGAATGTGGCCTCTGAGAACCTTTCCAGAGCACGACTCAGCCTGCAGGTTGAAAGAGATTTGAGATCCCTGGTTTATAATGAGCACAAGCTCAAGAGTCCTGCAGGCAGCTTCTGGGAAAAGGAGCTGCATATGGAGAAATTGCCAATGGATAATTTTGAAGTGCACACAGTCAAAAAGCTACTGAAACAGTACCAAGTTCCCCCACCCAGCACCTGGAAGTATCTACTGAAAAATACTGCAGGAAGGGATATTGTAGAGTGGCACTCAAACAGGAAATGGCAGGCTACATTACGCACAGCATTTTGTGACACTTCTCCTGCCAGGGGCTCATTTGTGATTTTTTCTCATCCACATTTGGGGACATTGCACTTTTGTGCTTTTTTTAACTGAAATAAAAAACTGGATCTTCTGAGGTCTAACAAAAATAGAAGAGACATTGGGGAAAGAGGGAAGACAATGGTACCAGCATGACCACCCTGTGTCCACCCCCTAAAAAGTGAGTAAACCAAAGAGGGTGATCCCACAACACCTATTTAACACCTGACTCCACCAAGTCAGAGATCTGAAGCAAGTAGGTGACATCTATCTATCTATGAGCATATGCAGGTTTGCATATACATTCATGACTCCCTTTGTCCTCATTCTTGGTGATCCATGAGTGGCTGGAGTTGGTCTTTCTGCCATGCCCAAGGCACCTCCACATATGCTCCAGTTTGGGTGATAGGCACATCGCAGCTCCACCACTGTACCAGTATTGCAGGACCATAAGTGTGCTTGTGGCCCACCATACAAATAAATTGGGACAAATATCATTTCCAATTAGGAACGTAGGAAAACTGATGAGATATTTAGCATTCAGCAGAGTCACAAAGTCTTCAAAGAACATCAGTGATAGGTCCTTGGTGTTCCCTCTATGAGGCAGAAAGGTAAGGAAGCATGACAGTAATTTAATGCATAGAGAGGCTGGAGTAGAATAACTATGTCAAAAGCCACCAGTGTTGATGAATTGGACACCTTTGCAATTTGGCTCAGGTTGCAGCTTAGACAAGCAACATGCACCCTCTTTGTAATGTTGGCCCTCCGAGTTTTAACTGCATAATTAATGTGGCAATGAAGCATGTGCTATTTGTACCATTAAAATGAATCACAGCATTTCTTGCAAAAATGAATTTCTAACAAGTTGTGGCCAGCACTGTAAAAATTAGGCTTTCTTGCAATGAGCTCTATGATAGAAAGCACTGTGTGATTTATCTCAATATTATTTTATTAGCACTTGTTAATTGCTGTGGCAGATAAGTAGCAGTGGCCATTATCTTAGCAAAACATTTGTATGAATAATGTCACATAAGTTGCAGGAATATTTCAACCATATTAAGGGTTGCTTCGAGATTCAAAGCCTATTTATCCTGCATGGCACATATTATGGAGAAGGCTGTAATAATATGCTTTTGCCACCAGGCTTTTTGACAGAAATAATACCCTTTTATCAAGTTTCTGTATAGAAAGGCACACAAATTACAAATTCCATTATCAGATTCCCCTCCCTCTTGCTCCGTGTTTATATCCCTTTCATACATTCATTTTTTAATGTGGGGGAAATCACTACAAAGTGAGTTTTCCTTGTCATTTTTAGATATTCCAACTTTCTGATGCCTTTCCTGCCTTCCCCATCTACCAGTCTGTATGTGTACAAGAAAATGCACAGAAATGCAGGAGTCACTCTTTGGACTATAAATGCTTCAGACAGCTTCTTTTTGCACAGTTGTCGCTGATTGCAATTACAACAGTTATTTGACTGATCACCTTTATTCATTAATTTATGTCTTTCTCTGATGCCATCAGCATGCATGTCACTACAGAGGACAAATCCTCGTCACTAGGAACTTACAATTTAAATTCAACACAAGGGAAATGGGAAAGAAAGGAAAGAGGGGAAATTCTGTGGTTGTTTCCATTGCATATGTTTATGCTGTATTACAGATGAGCTTTTGCCTATAAATCATTTGGGAAAAGGTAACATATGTTCTTAGTTTTGAGATTATCCACATGGGTGTCATGTCAGTCAGGGACGAAAATTTATTTTCTTCAAAGATATTATCTCTCTTCTGTAGAATGCATGGTTTTGATACCATTCTTAAAGTAAATCTAGTCTAGTTATTCTGGGAGGAGCTTAACTCAAAATCTCTCTATTTCTTCAGAATACACTGAAATTCTGTAAATAGCTATTTACTTAGGAGCAAACCTCACTGAATTCAAGGAATCTTACAAATGAGTAGGTATGCCTACGGTTGCATTCTTAATTGAACGATTTAAACATTGCACTGGCTTATGTTATTCTGCAAAGGACTGTGTACCCACAGGAGTTTAAATTTCCTCTGAACATTCCCCAGGCTGGGATAAAATGCTACAACTTTTCAGAACTCAAAGTAGACAGAAGAGAATTATTTTTCCACCCTGCCTGAGATATGTGGGAAGTTATTGAGGTGAAAAATCATACATAGCATTAGTGGCTTCTTCCGAGGCAGTTACAGGTGCTGCATTTGCCATAAAACTGTTGAGAGCAGCAAGTCTTTGTTAGGTGGAGGAGAAAGACAGAGCTGAGTCTCTTCCCTTAGGCCCCTCCCTAAAATCCCTTCCTGCCTTCCTAGTAAGCTCTACGTGTGAGAAGACAAACTGTTCATGCCCATTGGAACAGAGGCCTACCTATAATACAGCATGATTGGTATACATGTTGAATATGCTCTTGGGGTATGGCAGAGAATATTTCAAAAATGAATTAAGAGCATCACAGTTTTCTAACAACAAACTCTAAAATGCTGGAAAATCAGAATCAAACACTAATTATGGCTGACCATTACAGCATACAGTCAAGTAATTAATATAATCATCCTTTAAAAGTGAGATCTTATTATGAGGGAAGTAGTATCAAACTCATCTAAAAAATTATTCACTGCTATTTGTTATTAAAGGAGAGGAAAGCTGTGATAGAATGACTCTGTGCAGCTCTGCTTCCGCTGTTTGGTTTCATTCTCCATATGCAACCTACTTATCTTTGGCAGCTTCTGGGAGCACTCTGGATAGAGCATGACCTTAGTATTATTTTATATGTGGTATAATGACATTTTCTGTTGGCTTAATGCATATATTAGATAACTCTGTTAGTCCAGACAGACAGGAACTATGGCAAATAAGGATTAACGTCTGTTTCATGCATGGTAATTTCAGTGCTGCGTTTCCTTTTCTGGTGTTCAAGGTATTCTCTGGATTCATGGAGCATATCCATGTAGGACGTAAGTTGGTTCCTGAAAATGGAAACATTGCTTTGTCAGAACCCTGCATAAAGCCAACATGGAAGTGTTTGCTTTCCTTACATTGAGGAACACATGAAGAGGCATCTGGAAACACACAGCAGAGAGAGGGTCAACTGGGACTCCCTAAAGGGAATTCCATAGTCTGGCAGCAGCTACTGAGAAGGCCCTTTCTCATGTCTCACCAAATGCATATCTGAAGGTGCCAACAGCCCAAAGAGGAGCCTTTCCTCAAGATCCTAATGTTATTCAGGGTTATATGGGAGCAGCTGGTCTTCCAGGTTCTCTGATCTCAAGCTGTATAGCAGGAGTGGCCAAACTGTGGATCACGAGTTGCTCTTTGAGTTTATCTTATGACTTGCAGAATGGCCAAAAAAGCCCAGCTCAGCTCTTCTGCTGAGCAGCCAAGCCGGCACAAGCAAAAGCAGGGAACCAGGTGCGACTCTCCTGCTGTCATAACCAGTTGTAGTGCTTCAATCATGTGAGCCTCAACCAATCCAGGCTCAATCAGCATCTGAGCCAGTGAATACAAAAACCCTCCAGGAAAAGATGCCCAAATCTCCTGCTTTGGTATCCAGGCTCATCACTTCTGAGCCTCCGACAGCAGTTAGTCTTGTGTCTGTGCAGAGCACAAGAGCCCTGCAGAGAACAAGTTTCACTGCCTAGATAGAGACTCACACGACCTCTCCTAGCAGTAACTAGCTGGATAATTGTAGCAATGTCTATTTGGTCATAATGAATGAATGAATGAAACTTGTTCATGACCTGCAGCTTTCAGACATCTGACATTTACCATATGTGGCTCTTCTGTTGAACAAGTCTGGCCACCCCAGTCATATAGAGCCTTATAGGTCAAATCCTGCCCCCAGACAAATGGAAGTGTGGTAACAAAGGAGCCACATGCTCTCTGTCACCAGACACAGTCAACAGTTCGGCCACAGTCCTCAGGACCAGCTGAAGTCCCCAAGCAGCTATAAAGGGCTGCTTTAATATAGAGCACATTTAATATAGAGCACCTGTAGCACATTACAGGAAGGCAAATGGTATGGATAGAAGGCAAATGCACCCCTAGCACTGCCAAAACTGAGGCGTCCTGATTCAGGGCCGTGTCCAGGAGTATCCCAAACAACAAGCCTGAGTCTTCAGGGAGAATGTAAGCACATTCAGCATGGGTTGAATCCACAGTGCCTGGCCTGGCCACATGCTATCCCACACATTATCTGAAGGTCTGAACACAGCCAGCTGGAACACATGCGCACAGAATGATCAAGGAACTCCAGTGATATTCGATGCAGATACAGAGCATTGGGATGAGCGATCTCAATGGCTTCCCAACCTGACACTCTCCAAATGTTTCAGACTGCAACACCTATCATTCTCAGTGAGCATGGGAATGAACTCAACCATCATGTACTCTTCCCACAGTGGCCTGGAGATGCATAAGGATCTGCCAGTGCAACGAAGACTCTTGCCAAAGCAGACACTGCAATTGCCCAGGGAAACCCTAGGCCAGCCTTTTCCAACCTGGTGTCCTCCAGCTCTTCACGAGGGCTGAATAGGACTGTGAAGGACTGGATTTTCTGGAGGGTACTCTTTCATACAGCCACCATACAACAACGACAACCATAACAACAACAAGCCATGTGGCTGTGTTCTGCTAGAACTTCATCATTCCCAGCTGGATCCTAATGAGAGCTGCAGCCAGAGAACACCAGGTTGGGGAACAGCTGAAGTGCATGCCTTTCTCAGATGCTCCAACCTTCAGAGTTTAGGTGGGTTGCCACTGGGAAACTGCTTTGGGATGCTCTTTCCCAGTGTACCCTGGTGCTCCATTTATGCAATGTCCTTCCTTTAGCTTCATCAGCAATTATTCTTGCCTCTTTGCGGCACCATTTGAAGAGCTATTTGGCTTTGCCAGACCCTTTTCCCCATAAGCCAGAGTGGCTGCTCTAACTGGCCCTCTGCTCTTAAATTTGCTGTGCTTGCTACTTGATTGTTCTTACGCAGGGAGCCACCCACATAGTGTTCATCCTCCAAGGTGAGGCACCAATCCATCAATCAATCCATTCAAAAAAAGACTGCCATGTGAGCAACACCCCAAGTGTGTTGGCCACACACGGCAGGCATTAAATATCCATATGGCCACCAGGTGGCACTGAAGAACTTTGCAGAGCTGACACTTCATTTGATTGCTGGAAGAAGAGATGCCAGCTGGCCCAGCCAAGTCTCTCGATGAGCAATACCACAGCATGGGCAGCTTAGGAACTCTGGCCTTAATAGCAGAGAACCACTGTAAGGGGCCTGGGAAGGGGAAAAGACTGGTGCATAAGTTGGGCTGCCTGTGGCCTTGCAGGCACACTCTTCTCTTTCAGGGTAGGGTGTTCGGTCTAGTCAAGCCCTGTCACCAATATGTAACACCTTTGCCACTGTGAAACAAACAAGCTGGAGCTGCTCTGGCAACATTATGCCAGAACTAAATCCAGTTCTTATATGGATATATGGAATCCATATCCCAATATAGGTTCTTCATACATAAGATGTATGCACTTGCTATAAGGATAAGAAGATACTAGACATCTTAAAATCTTTGTTCTGCCTAATTCAGTCTTCATCCTGGTGCCTCCTAGGTGTTAGGGAATACAAGTCCCATCAGCCCCAGCAACCAATTTTCAGGGTTATAGTTAAAAACAGCTGGAGGACAGGTTGGGAAAGGTGTTTTAACCCAATGGTATCAGCTGTTGCTTTCAAATTACACATAGATACATTTTTATTACTAGCTCCACATTCATTTGTTCAAAATATTTATGAATTGCTTTATAACAGAAAGAAAGAAAGAAAGATACCTGAGTAACAAAATAGTAAAAAAATATATAAAGGCATGCTGATCATCTCTGGTTTTATCTTGAACATGTATTTCTATTATGCCTGTTGTGTCTAAGACACATCATATTTAATGCTGTAGTCTCAGATGCTCTTTAGAACAGACTGTTTTTTCATGTGAATTTACCTGTCTTTGTTGACTTCTGCTGCAGAGGATTCCGAATTCCAGTAAGACTGTGCTGATTTCTTCACTGCTTCCCAGGATTCTTTAACCTAGTTAGGGCACAATATGTATTGGCTTAGCTTGGCTTAGCTAATGTATTAAATACATTATTGATGGGTGAAGGACAACCCCAAGGATAATACAATTGTATGGATCTGGCTCTGAGATTTTAGGACAAGGTATTCTCAGTTGGTCTCCTTGAGGATGAACATGCATAGTGAAAATTCTTTCATGATGCCTCATGTCGTGGGCCCTTGCCAACCATGCTTTCTCAGTTGGGAAGCAGCATGGTGGTGGATATGGGATAAGTTGAGTTTTCTCTGGGCTTGTTACCTATGTATAAAATGGGTATGACAATGAGCTGCAATACAGGGTTTGTCCATATAGCAGGAACAGGGCAGACCTCAAATGTTTTGGACCTCAGCTTCCATTCTTACCAACCAGCATGGCCAGTGGTCAGGAATGTTGAGGGCTGTGGCCCAAACAACTGGTCAGTGGCAGCTCAGAGAAGGTTAGAAGAGTCATTGAAAGGGGATCTTGTAAAACAGCCATAAATAAGCCATAACATCACTTAAATTCTCAAATATTTAAAAATGTCTCAGAAAGAGGGAAACGGGACATTCTGGCAGTCAAGAGAAGAATCTGGAAAGGAAAGGATATGAACTGTTCTGAACCTCTTCCAACCTCCTTCTCTCTCTCTCTGAACTATTCTCACTAATAGGTAAAAAAAATCTAGTGAAATTGCAGTGATTGCACTCCCAGCGTCAGCTGTGCAGGGCTCAGAAGCTTTCGAATTCAGAGACTTCCATCATAGGAAGGTGTAATCCATAGAACTGCACCCTAAGCCAGGTGGTGGTGGAACCTGTTATTACTACTACTACATTTCCATACCATCCATAGCCAAAGCTCTCTGGGTGGATCACAACATTTAAGTCACCCATCCAGATTCCATCCCAGACTGATCCTGTTTAGTTTCCAAGATTAGGCAGAATCAGGCACTATAGAAGGAAGCCAGTTGCTCGCCTTCATATTTGATATACAACTTTTAAAGATTTTGATTGCCAGAAATGAGTTCCTGATGTTGCTTTACAGACTGGGAAACTCAGGTAGACTCAAGCTGAATCAGTGAGAGGCTGGGTGAGAAAGCCGAGCCTCTAGCCTTTCAAACCATACGTGGTTCACTTGAACCTCAACTATTAAGAAATTGTAGAAAAGAATTAATACCATTTCAGGTATGGTAAGATCCCAAGCATCCTTGCTGATAGCTGGATCCCAATGTTTTGAAGAAGGTGTTTGTCTCTTCAGTCCTAAAAACTGATTAGCTTCTTCTTTGATAGCAAATGGTAGCCCCAAAACTCCTGAAATAGCAATGACATACTGGTTACAGTCATGGATTTACACGAGATTCAAACTGCAAACATGATTAATAAATTAGTCTTAGAGCTTTTCTCCAAGAGGTATTTTTGTGCATTGGTCATTCCCTACTCATGGTTATTTATGTATTCTTTAGATTATTTCATGACCTTCCAATTTCACTTCCATTTTTAAACAACTTTGGTTAGTATTTTTGAGCAGGAAATGTGTGGCATTATTTATTATAGCAAAAGAAAACACATTTTTACTTGTATAATTCTGCTAGTCTTTGATAACACAGTGCCACCTAGAGGATATACAGGAAAGGGAACACAGTTTATGTAGTGCAGGGATCTCAATTCTGCATGGAAACTCAAAGTAGATTCAGTGGAAGAAGTATGTTGTGTCAAAGAGTCCTTATTCCACACCCTTAGAGTCAGATACAGTACAGACTGGCTGGAAGTGGAATGGAAACCACTGGCAGAATGAATGTCCCTTTCTCCTGCTGCACCCTGACAAACCTAAATGTTCTCTGGAAGGCGGGGAGAGGAGGAAAGCAAAGGGAAGTCCCATTGCACAAACTGAAGTCCACAAAATTGGATCCAACCCTCAATGTCCCCCTGACATTGAGATGCTAGGCTGTATTTCAGGGAAATGTTTAATTTAAAAAAAAAAATGCTTAGGCATTTTGACGCACCATATTACAATGCATGAATACATTGCACTGTATATTTATGTGTATTTGTATTCTGCAAAGGGCAATTTCAGTCTAAATGGGCAGGCTGGACTGCTTATTGCATTTATCTGTACTGAAGCAGAAGTGCATTCTAATACCAACATGTGCAGATATTTGTTCCTGCTTATCTTTGCATTTTAAAAGCATTGAACAAATTATTCTATATAACAAAGGCACAAATGGATACTACTTCACAGGCTCTATGCTGCATTTCTCCATCCTAAGAAATCCCCTCTGAGATACTGAATAACAGAGCCATCTGTAAGTCCTCTCCTGAAGCAGTGGGTGAGCTGGCGGTTGGTAGACACTCCTCCATATAAACAAAATCAAATCTCCACATTTAAAAATGGAGCATGTTAAGACACAGGTTCCTTAGCCGTTTTTCCTGACATGCCAGTTTCCTGCATCTGGGTAGGAAAATTTATGGAGGAACATTCCATCATATGTGAGGCCTGCTCTGCCTTCAGAAATGGTACTGCCTAGACATGGTTTTCTTGCTTCACCTGAGAATGAGAAATAAATCACAGGCTAAATACACCACTTCAAGACTCTTTTCAGCACAGACACGTAGAGGTGGAATGTTATAGTCATGTTCATCTTACTGCTGCGAGGGAACACTAACCTCCCCTAATTGTCCACCTCACCCCTCTCAGATTAACCCATACAATCTCTGCTAAGCCAAAAAACTAATGCCTGCGAGGCACAAAGAGAAAAAACACCAGCAGG